>NW_017670470.1:394179-425775 GCF_001879085.1 Nicotiana attenuata | reverse complement strand
TATATATATATATATTTATTACGAATTTTTGCAAAAGCGTGCGGGTGGCGTGCCACCCCGATTCGACAAGGTAGATCCGCCCCTGTACCTTGGGGTCGCAAGTAATTTGTATTTGTGCCTAGGGCGGATCCAGTGCATTAGTCATGGGTAGGGATGTTCATTCGGATCGGATAGCCGAAATCCGAACCGATGCATTCAATTTCGGATTTCGGATTTCGGATTGGATCTGATTTCGGATTGCGTTTATTAAAATTTTGGATTTCGGATCGGATTCTGATTGGTATATTTTTATCCGATCCGATCCGAAATTTGAAATTATTAGGCAATGTATAAATACTACACTTTAATTTTGGATAGTCAGTACTTCCTTTACATCTTCCTCCAAGTTATTACTTTTACAATTGCTAGATTTAGCTATATTGGCACCATAGTATTCTCATAATTGCATAAACATGAATTTTTTTTAATGTATTGCCTCTTTTACTAAGAAAGTATACATATTAGTTTGCAACTTTGAGGCATAATAATACGATCCGAAATCTGATCCGATCCAAAATTTAAAATCCGATCCGATCCGATTCGGATTGCATTTTCTAAAATCCGAAATCCGAATCCAAAATATGCTTAATCCGATCCAATTCGTGCACAGCCATAGTCATGGGTTCTCGTGAACTCGATAACTTTTGTCTAGAATTGGTATTTGTATTTTTTCTAACCGTGGTTTCCAGGCATCGCTTTGCGAACCCGACTAGTTGTATCCACCGGGACCCGTTGTTTCAATGCGTGCACCACGGTTAGTTCCACGGGACTCTGGAGACGCGGCCGGTTTGTAATGCCTCCAGTGGCTCTGCGGGGGCTCGAGCTGGCGACCTGAAGAACTTTGTCCTCAGGCCTTTACCAGTTGAGCTACCCCTCAGAGTTTTGGTATTTGTATTGAAAAATTCATTAAATGTATAACAATATTTAGCTTGAAATCTAGTCCGTTAATCCAGTTATTATTATATGTTAACTTTAATTTTTTGTAGAAACGCATAAATTTTTAAGAGCCCATTTGGATTGCTGATTTGAAGTAGCTGAAAAGCACTTTTAAGTGCTGAAATTGATTTAATGAATAAGCAGTTACGTGTTTGGGTACAAGTACTGAAATTGATAATAAGTTGCTGCAGTATTTGATAAAAAAGTGCTGATTCTTTTTCTGTTAAAATGACTTAAATAGCCTTAGAACTGTTTACACTTATAAGGGCGTAATTTCTTTAAAATTTTAGATTTCAGATCGATAAATACGAAATATTCTATTTGTCATTTTATTTTAAATACAATTGTGCTTAGATAAGATAATTTTTATGATAAGCATATAAGCATACATTATAATAATTAATAAATTGACAAAAGTTTCTCAGTAAAAAATAAACCTAAATAGGACAAAATATTTGTGGCAGTGAGTATCGATGTAGGAGTTTTGTTCTAGAAATGAATATTTTAAGGATAAAATAGTAAAAATCTTGGTCAAACTTAAAGTGCTTATAAGCTAAAAATTCATAAGTTGGGGGTGACCAACTTATGGCTTTTGGCTTATTTTTGACTTATAAGCACTTGGCTTATAAGCACTTTTAGCTTTACCAAACGCGTAGATAAGCCGAAAAGTGCTTATAAGCTAGTTTGACCAACTTATAAGCTTAGCCAAACACCCTCTAAATTCTGGATCTGCTTCTATTTTTGCTGCATAAAGCTTGTTAAAGGTTGTTTGGATCAAAAGATATTACAACCTTTTTGAACAAATCAATCAAAGAAGATGAATGGGTAAATCTTAGTCATTCATAATGAATTCCAGATCAATGAACTAGAAAAAGAATTACATACAAAGAGAAGTGAAGATAAACGATCTCATTGAAACTTCTTAGTATTGTTCTCACTAATCAGTTGAATAAAACTTATTACTGATTACATCGATCGCTCAGGATCCTTTTACTAATCTCTCTGTATTTCCAGGTTACAAAGAAGAGGCAGATGGAGAATAGGAGAGATATTTCCCTCGAAGAAGCCCCTCCTTCTGTGAGATTTTTACCATCCTATATATATACAACTCTGGATCTCCGGCTATGTGGCTTATCCGACGCTTCTTCTATGTCTCACGTTCATCGGTCATTTGCTGAAGGTCGTCCTTTACTGCTTCGACGAAAGTCGTGAGGGCAGGATACGGAACACTCCGTGTCGATCTTCTTTACTTTGCCGTCCGTGAGTGGGGCATCGGTCAGTCCGACCGTGGTGGTCAGATTTTGACCAATACAGTTAGTCCCTCCGTCTGTCGGGGTCGTCCCCAATCGGACTCGGCAGACGGATTATTACCGTTGTCGAGCTGAGAGAAATCTGACTACTCACCCCTTAGTTGTACTACGTGGACTTGGGAGAGATGACGACACCCATTTGGTATTTCTGGACCTTTGCGACCATTTCGGAACCAAAACGCTGCTCGTGCTGAAACATCATTTCGTAGTTACAGCCATTACGACACACGTTCTCAGAGAGTCGAAACGTTCCGTGCGCCACCCAGTCTGATCGGCGACTCTTGGGTTTCGCGCTTTGGAGATTTATGTCTCTTATAAATAGAGGGAATACATCACTCGGTTGACACATTCCCTTGTCTTTTTGCTTGAAAGAATTCTCGCGAGTATAATTTCTTCCCGATAATTTTAAGCTTTATTTTCCCCTTGAGAGCAGAAAATTTCCATCCTTTCCTTCATCGTCTCCTTTATTTGCTAAACTAATATAATGGCGGGTAATTCTTCTCGCGCTGATCTTCCTGCCCCGATTTCGGCGCCGGAAAATGATACTCCGGCCATCGGAGGAAATGAAATGGTGGAGGATGAGGAGGTTCCGTCGGTAGCGGAGATCTTGCCTCGTTCGGGAAAAGCATGGATTGACTTCAGCAGTTGCGCCGGGGAGGAGCCGGAACCCGTCCACTTGGTCATGAAGGGGGAGGACATTGCAGATTTGAAAGCCAGAAGGGGAATTCCCCATTATGTCGAAATGTAGCCGGCGGTAGGAGACGACATCGTCCATTTTGACTACCCCGGGTACTGTGTATTCTATGCCTATCCCTTCCTTATTGGGTACACACTTCCTCTCCCACTGCTGGTGGTTGACTTCTGTCGCTTCTACGAGGTATGGCCCGCTCAACTCTCGCCATAGCTATACAAGTTGTTTCATATGTTACTCAAGTTCTCGGAGCTTGCTGGTCGTGAGGTCACTTTGGGGCATATGCTCAACATCTTCGCCCCTCAGCATATTCGGGGTACGATGATCCACATGCACCCTCGGGTATCGAAGAGTCTAGTGGTGAAGATGGACGACAGGGCTAATCGTCGCTTCTATGAGAATTACTTCTATGTGCGGACCGAACATCTCGTGACGGATCCGACGGGGTTCCTTGAGAAATGGAACTTTGCACGTAAGTTTCTGGTTTTATTTTTAGTCGAGGGGGTGTACGCCCATTTCCTGATGTGATACTAAAGCTTTGCCAATTTCTACAGCCGCGAGATCGCCTCCTCCACTTGTCAAGGGTTTCCGTGAGTGGGTGGGTGCTATTCTTCCTCATACGGCGGGGGTCCGCACATGGGCGGCCTTCTATGTCAAGTATGGGCGCAAACCTCTTTCTGGTAAGATGCCGTTTCTGTTCGCCATTTTCCCCTTCCCCTCTTTATATTTAATTTCCCATGTGCTGCTCATCGATGTCAGGGAGGGTACGGAGAACGAGGGCTCCTCCGTTAGCTTTCCGGCAACCAGCTTCATCTACTCGCCCTATCGCAGTACCCACGGCCCGGCCTTCGTCGAGGGCTGCTTCAGTTGAATCGGTGGCGGCGGTAACTCTTGTTGAGGCCGCTACTCAGGCTGAAGTTCCAAATCATGTGGCTCGTCCGACTGGTGAATCCCCACCTACTGAAGACGAAGGGGGTCATTCCAAAAGGCGGCGAGTGGGGTTCGAGACAGCGCCCCCGACTGTGATTCATCTGGACGACTCTCCCTCGATGGGATCTGGAGTGGAGGTTAATATAGCTCCCCCTGTAGGGACGGAGCCGGCCGTTGCATCTGCTCAATCAGAGATTCCAGCCGTTGTCGGTGATCAGCATCCTGCCGCGATGGAGGGTCAGGTTACTGGGGCCGCCGTTGTGGTTTCGTACGTACCCTCATCCTCCACGCGTGGTCGTACTTCCTCTTCAGCTGCTGACAGAGGAAAGGGAGTCGTGGTCGACGACTATGAGTCTGAGTCGGTCCTCGACCCTGATGATGTTAGGATGTTGGAGGAGGGCATTACCCATTCGGTGGTTCTAGCGGGAGGTTCGGCCCGCTTTCTTGAGATTCATTCGGATGTTAACCTCTTGGGGGATGTGGAGGGTTTGGTGCCGCAGTTCGACATTTTGGTTCTCCGAGGCCGAGACTATGGCCCTTCGAAACGTTCCCGACACCAGTTTGATGGACGAGGTGGCCGCTATGGGCTTAAGAGTAGGTTACATTATCCCTGTTGCTTTTCTCTCATTTTTCTTGATGACGGGGGCTAACCCATATTCTCATTTTTTCAGACGTATAAGCTGGAGGTGGAGTATTCGCAGGGCCAACATTCGGGCCAAAGTCTTCTTGAAGATGCTGGAGAAATATCGACGCTATCGCGACTAGTGTCGTGAGGTGCATGAGCGGCTGAAGGTGAACCCTTGTGATCCGACTCTCGGCGAGGAGTTGGAGAAGAGGGATCAGGATTTGTTGCAGGCTAGTCGCAGAAAGAGTGAGCTTGAGGAGCAACTCCGTGCGAAGGATGAAGAGCTCGACCTGAGCAAAGGAGTTGCTGCGGAGTGTGAATATCTCCAGGAGAAGCTGAGGTCGATGCAGTCTGAGATGGATCAGAACCTCCTCGGGATCGAGGCAGTGAGTGCAGAGTGGGTGGGAAAATTGGTTGAGATGGAGAGAAAGGTAGCCGGGTTGGAGTGCATGGAGAGTGCATGGTCCGCAGCTTCGGCGAGGGCGGTGGCCTTGGAGGATACCATCCGCGTCCTCCAATCCGAGCAGGAATCGGAAAGGGCGACAGGAACGCTAAGAGAGGAGAGGCTTGAGGAGCGGATTAGCGAGATCGATCGGGAAGCTTCGATTTTGGGGGATCGGGTCGATGCTCTGGAAGCTGAAAGGGAACGACTGCTGGCTCAACTTGAGTCTTCCTCTGTCGCCGTTCCTCGCCATTTGCACGAACTATGGGTCTATGCCGAAGCCCAGCGGGATATATATAAGAATCTGTGGGAGGCGGGCAACGTAACCGAAACCGAATATGAAGAAATACGGGTGAAGGCGCGAGATGCTCGCGTCAATTGTTGATATGACTCGGCGACGCCAGACGCCAGAAGCCGACGAGGGCGCGGGCGCAGGAGGTGAATTCCCCGGAGGTGATGGTGGAGAGGGTGCTGATGATGTATTGAGAGATAGTGACCTTGATTGGTTTTCTGCTTGTTGTTTTCTTTCTACATTTTTTTTCCTGTCGTTGTTATTTCCTTCTTCTTTTCCCTTGTCGTTGTTGTTGTTTCTTTTTTTTTTCTTTTTTTTTTCTTTTTTTTCTTTTTTTTTTACTTGGGCCTTATGTAACCCGCGACCATTTGCGCGGCGACTTTGTGTAAAGGAGAGCCTTTCGCTGTTATTTGTCTTGTACTTTGCCCCTTTTTTTGTTCTTCGTGATTATGGCGTGAGATAGATTCCCGCACGGCGAGTCCTAATCTTTTGCACCCTCCAATGGCCCTTGGCCTCAAGGATATTTCGAATTCTCTTTGGCAATGGCTTAGGGCCTTGAAGGGTGTTACTTCGCCCTATTGACGGGTCAACTCGTCATCGTTCAATCGAGGTCGAACTTTGTCTTTTGCGGCGAAGGCCCTTGGCCTAAAAAGGTGCTATTTCAACTTATCGAAATGTTAACTCGACGGCGTTCGATCGGGGTCGAACTTCTTCTTTTTGGCGAAGGCCCTTGGCCTTAGAAGGTGTTATTTCCACTTATCGAAATTATTAACCTGTCGTTGTTCGATCGAGGTCGAACTTCTTCTTTTCTGGCGAAGGCCCTTGGCCTTAGAAGGTGTTATTTCGACTTATCGAAATATCAACCTGTCATCGTTCGATCGAGGTCGAACTTCTTCTTTGTTATTTCGACTCATCGAAATGTTAACCTGTCGTCGTTCGATCGAGGTTGAACTTCTTCTGTTCTGGCGAAGGCCCTTGGCCTTAGAAGGTGTTATTTCAACTTATCGAAATATTAACCTGTCGTCGTTCGATCAAGGTCGAATTTCTTCTCTGGCGAAGGCCCTTGGCCTTAGAAGGCGTTATTTTGACTTATCGAAATATCAACCTGTCGTCGTTCGATCGAGGTCGAACTTCTTCTTTTCTGGCGAAGGACCTTGGCCTTAAAAAGGTATTATTTTGACTTATCGAAATGTTAACCTGTCGTCGTTCAATCGAGGTCGAACTTCTTCTGTTCTGGCGAAGGCCCTTGGCCTTAGAAGGTGTTATTTCGACTTATCGAAATATTAACCTGTCGTCGTTCGATCGAGGTCGAACTTCTTCTGTTATGGCGAAGGCCCTTGGCCTTAGAAGGTGTTACTTCAACTTATCGAAATATTAATCTGTCGTCGTTCGATCGAGGTCGAACTTCTTCTATTCTGGTGAAGGCCCTTGGCCCTAGAAGGTGTTATTTCGACTTATCGAAATATTAACCTGTCGTCAGTCCCAGTTTTTCAAAGAATCGGGCGTCTTTCGGGGGAGTCCTAGTTAACTAGGTATTGTTCACATCGGAGTGCGTGATACTAGAGGGTATGAAACGTCACCATTTCGCTTACGTTTTTTTAATGTGTTCATTGGGGTTTCCTTGTCTGACTCCTGTCTTTCGATTCGGGGATACAATTGGCGGGCGACGCTCCGGTTGCCGCATGGTAGTTTTTCATTCCTCGATTGTGGTGCTCCTTTTCTCGCTTGCTCACGCGGCGTTTGTGTCCCTACTTGAGCAGAGAGCAGAACGCAAGTTAGAACGATACTGTTCTTACCCTCATTCGATGAATTGGCGGATCAAAGTAGGTTTATAACGCAACTCGTTTTGCTCGGCCTTTCGATGGGTGATGGAGCCGTTCCTACATTTTGATGGCTGTATTCAGCTTTCTTTTCCTTTCCAAGCTTTGTCTTGGCGGACTTCTTGAGGGATAATCGGGTTCCTCGCCTTTGATCTGGAAGAAACTAAGACATTTCACTAAGAAATCTCCACAGACGGTGCCAAATTATTTGGATCAAAAGATATTACAACCTTTTTGAACAAATCAATCAAAGAAGATGAAGGGGTAAATCTTAGTCATTCATAATGAATTCCAGATCAATGAACTAGAGAAAGAATTACATACAAAGAGAAGTGAAGATAAACGATCTCATTGAAACTTCTTAGTATGTTCTCACTAATCAGTTGAATAAAACTTATTACTGATTACATCGATCGCTTAAGATCCTTTTACTAATCTCTCTGTATTTCCAGGTTACAGAGAAGAGGCAGATGGAGAATAGGAGAGATATTTCCCTCGAAGAAGCCCCTCCTTCTGTGAGATTTTTACCATCCTATATATACAGCCCTGGATCTCCGGCTATGTGGCTTATCCGACGCTTCTTCTATGTCTCACGTTCATCGGTCATTTGCTGGACGTCGTCCTTTACTGCTTCGACGAAAGTCATGAGGGCAGGATACGGAACACTCCGTGTCCATCTTCTTTAGTCCGTGAGTGGGGCGTCGGTCAGTCCGACCGTTGTGGTCAGATTTTGACCAATACAAAGGTGGAAGCACTTCTTATCTTTAGTTAAGCGTAAAAGAATTCTATTAATTATGCCTCAACTCTTAAGGATTAAAAATTTAGCTCGATGCTAAGGAAAAAAAAAATTAAGTTCGAACCAAAGATTTTTAGTTAAAGGTAAAAACTTTTATCTATCACAGTTAAATTTAGCAAGTAAAATTATGAAATAGTAGCAGAGAACAAACGGACGTCCGGGTTATGTGGCGGACATTATTTGTTTTAGTGGTCACGTCCACGTCTTCAGCTACGTGGTACGTCACATTATTTTTTAAAATTATTTTGGAGCGACATTGTCAATGCCACGTTGTGGGATCCATCCCACCTCTAGATCCTATCTATTGCTTATGTCATCCCCATAAGTGCTGACGTCGACTATTACATATGTTTTCCCGATAAACTGTGTCGTTTAGATGACGTTCTCATTGCGCACCGTCCGCTTATCGATTATCCTTTTTCTCTACCTGTTTACGTCACGCTCCATGTGCTTCTAATGTCTACACATTGTTTTTTTTCCTTTGAAATTCCTTTAGTGAGAAAATTATTGCGAAATTCTTTTTTCATAGAGTCAAAGGCTCAAAAGAGTAGAATCGATATTCCTTGTTTCGCACAAAATCATCATAGCCCAATTGACGAAGACCTATCAACACTCTAAAGTCTCTTCTTGATTAGTGTTTGATATTTATATTAGAATTTTATGAAAGAGATTCTTCAAATCAGAATTTTTTCATTCCGAAAATTCAATATGAAATTTCTGATTAAGGTAGGAGAGATCGTATTCATCCCATTACGATCAGGGGCGAAGCTATGTTGTGACCACCCTTCGCCAAAAAATTATACTACGTCTTCGCCAAAAAATTATACTACTATAAAGTAAAATATTACTTGTAATTGATTAAAAATAGATTTTGAACACCCTTGCATAGCCCACTGGCAAAAGGGTATTTAAAATTTGAACACCGTTATTAAATTTTCTAGTTTCGCCAGTGATCACGACCTATGTATAATCTAAAGTTTCTCTACAAACATTATTATGACGATAAAAGAAACTGCACAGATTTCAGATAAGATTTGTTTGCAAAACCGTCTTTCAATCAAACATCAATTTTCGTAAAAACTGGAAAACTATCTAAAGGCAGATTTTATCTTTTCTTAAAAAGCAAAATAATATTAATTCTTAGTGTTTGTCGAGAAATAATTTTTACAAAAAACTGCAAGGTCTTCTACTAAAAAAAAATTAAAAGCACATTACTTGAGTTCCACATTACTAAAATTTATTTTTGTTACCAAGTAAAAAGGAAGACGGCCAACCAAGAATTAATTTTAGCTTATACCTCTTGCTTATCGGATAATCGGAAGACTAATTCAAAGATTACTCTTATATCTCAATTTATGTGTATTTTTTTGGTACCGAAAAAATATCTTACTTTCTTGTTAGAAATTATTTAGCCTTAAATTTCTTATTCTATCCCTAATGAGATACTCTATAAACACGTTAAATTTATGGTAATTTTAAGACTATATAATTTAAATAATTTTTTTTTCTTAAATATGTTCAATCAAATACGAATAGTTTTTTCACAAAGAGAGATAAGGGGAAAGCCAAAATTAGAGAAGTGTTACAAACTGGAATCTACAACAAAACAAGCCAATAAAGATATAAAAACGAAATAACTGACATCAAGGAATGATGCAACATAATGCTTTGTAGAACTAATAAACAGTTAAATGCATGATTTGTTTCCAATTTTTTATTCCTACTTATTGTATATTTTTTCGAGCCTGATATCATCTTTCTTTAAGCTATCCAACCAACTTTTTAACAATGTTGACTATTGTATCATAAACATTCTCTACCTATTTATAACTGAGTAATAAAGTCTTAATATTTTTATGTTATTTGAAAAAATATAATACTATTAAGAAATTAAGAAATCAATATTCAAATTATGGGGAAAAAATTAAATGCATTACTCTATACTAACATTCAAATATAATACACTTATTTATTTTTTTAATTCATAGTTTAACTGATTATAGTAGATTATTGTCTCCATAATAAATCATCCTTATCTAAAGATAGATAACAGATGGGGTAATCACATTTGAATTTGAATGGGTAAATTAAAGCGTAAATCAGTAAATGACCTAACTTAGTAATTACCTTTGTCCATGAGAATATGACCTAACTTAGATAGATTATTGCAAATTTTAGTCAATCCCTATAGAGATAGTGGCACTAATTATAATTTCTCATTTATGAATGACATAAATCTTTTATAAATTGATGGTGTAACGAACTATTATACAATCAGTATAATCCAAACCTATTGTAACGGGTTGCCAGTTTTATTTTACAGGTGATTAATTTTATTTATTATGAGATTCTTTTATATTTTTAGTTCATAGAAGTTAAACCGGTAATATTTCCTTGAGTTTTTACTATATCCATATATAATTTTCATCAATTTTGCACCCGATACAGAATATATATATATATATATATAAAACCGACCTCTATAATCAGGATTGCCTAAGGATAATGTAAGCAAATGGTACCCACACTTAATTAGATACACAGCATAGGCAAGTGATGACATATTTTAACGTAAGCCACAACCTTATGTTACGCGTAATATATCGTAACTGCCGTTGACACCCACCACCTTATTAGCCCCACCCCCCCTACCTACAACCTCTCGTGTATATATATACACATCCAAGATATGTATACATCTTACACTACATATAATCTTATATATCTCTATGTACAATTTCTAAGCTACACAGCAAGAAAAAAACTAGAGAAAATCATAGCTACAATCTCTCTTTCTTCTTCTACTTCTCTTTTTTACCATGCAACAAGCACTTCCTTACAAATCATCATGTTTACCTTTAACTTTAAAAGATCCCAAAATGAATCATAGTACCAGCAGCAGCAGCAGCAGTAGTACTTCTATGTATGTTAAAGGTTCAAAAGAGGAATTGAAGAATATGGTTAAAGACAACGCTGTTATAGTTGTTGGTCGACGAGGTTGTTGTATGAGCCATGTTGTCAAACGTTTGTTGCAGTGTTTAGGAGCCAATCCTGCTATTTATGACATTGAGGAACAAGATGAAAATGAGGTTATTGCTGAGCTGGAGAATATTGTCGACGGCAGTGATGATCGGAAAGAGGGTGGTCGTTTGCAGTTTCCGGCGGTGTTTGTCGGAGGAGAATTGTTTGGAGGGTTAGATCGGATTATGGCAGCTCATATTACTGGCGAGTTGACTCCTGTATTGAAACAAGCTGGAGCTTTGTGGCTTTGATTTTCTTTCCTATTTTGTTTTCTGCTACTAGTAATTTCGACTAATTGTTGAAGTTAAATTCTTTTTTCTTTTTATTTTTCCTTTTTGGCCGTTGCCAAATAAATCAAACTTGGCAGATGTGGAATGTTGAACGGAGTACAAATTAATTATGGTAGCTTAAATAGAGAGATAAATCCTCGGGATCAAGCTAAGGCGTAGTTGTTGTTGTATAAATTAATTACGGATAATTTCAATTATAAAATTTGGGGTTAGATTAGTTAAGGGAAAATTGGGGCGCTGCTAATATAGATAGCTGGATTTGTGTTTAAGCCTTCGCCTTGATTGGTGCTGTGCTTTTTACTTAATAAAATTGCAGGTTGCATATAAAAATTCAGTTGGTTAGTAATGGCTTCTAAACTGTGAACCTGTGATACTGAGATTTGGATCTTTTGGAAATTATAATTTGGCTAGTGGTTACTGAGAAAAAAGCCAAGAGAATGGTGGTTGCAGGTTATATTATTTGATCTAAAATTTCCTAATTACTTGTATTTGTTTGAGTTGTTGACTAATGAATAGTGCTTCTTTTTCGGGTCCCCACTCATATAGCCTGTTTCGCCAAATTTCTAAAATCAGCTTATCTTATTTTGAGAATTACTTTTCTCAAAAGTATTTCTCAAAAAACTGCTTTCGGAGAAAAGCTAGGAGTACTTTTTTTTTGCTTTCTCAAAAACTACTTCTGCTTCTCCTTAAAAATATTTTTTTTCATTTAAAGGCTTGGTCAAATACCTCAATTTTTGGCAGAAAGCACTTTGGGCCCAAAAAATCACTTTTGGCCCCCCTAAAAAAAAATGTTTTGCCAAACAGGCTATTAAACCACTACATGTATTACGTTTTTCCACAACGCCGTCTGCCAAACTATAAAATAAAACAAAGGGAAAGAAAAGAAAACCTAACAAACATAAGATAATTGGGGAGAATGACCCTTACTTTGATCTCACCAAATCTTCCATCTCTATCTTCAAAATTCAAAGGTTGCAACGAATAGTTTGTTTGGCATGACGAAGCCATATAGAGTGAAAACTGCTTTTCATGCTTGATTGGTGAATGGGAAATATATATATATATATATATATATATATATATATATATATATACACACTCTCTTTAGTAAATTGGAAAGTAAATTACAAAATATTTTTGAGTAACAAATATTGTCTTTCCTCTAAGACAAGTGGAAATGTTTTCCTCAAAAACTGACTTCGGCTATACCAGACACTATAAAATAACTTCCCCATTAAAATATTCTCGAGAAAAATACTTCGTCGTACAAAACACATCCGATCTCATTGTAATTGGCTCTTTTCATTCCAATTGATTATTTTCAAATTTTTTGATAATGGAATGCGATGAAACCGGGTCAAACAAAATAATTACTGATGATTCTTATAGTTTATTACAACTAATTGGAATTGGAATATATTGATGATTGGCAGCAGAAATTGGCAATTGTTTAAGATCATCACTGTTGTAGACCACTCCACTTTCTACATACAGGGTTAAATTAGAAAGGATCAAGTGGGTAAACATAAGGTGGTGCTTAATTCAAAACATTTCTTCACACTCTGGTTTTTCATTCTCAAACAAGAAAAAGAAAAAGGAAAGAGCAGAAAAGTCTGGTGCATATTTCAAACAAGAAAAAGAAAAAGGAAATCGCCATGGATTCCACAATTTGACTACATATATGTGGAAGTGGTCTCAACCTTTAGGATCATCTTTATCCATTAACTTTTAGAAAATCAAATTATTAGTTAGGTGCTGCTATATATGTGGAAGCGGTCTCAACATATTAACACCCAAACCAATAATTTACTTTGGTATCGCAGCTTCAGTTGACCAAATTGGACTTTTAATACGAGTTGTAGAAGTGCTGAAAATCAGAATTTGACATTTTGTGCTGTGATTTGAGTACACGGCAAAATTTCCCAAAGGATGAGGTTCAGTTACAACTTACAATGTGTCAAACCATGAATCAAAATCAGCCATAATTTTAGACTTGGAGACCGGTTGAGAAGCAGAGGGTGTATGATCAGCAGTGGAGTTTACCTCATTAGATGGCAAACCATCGTTTTTGTTAGTTACAGTGGATGTTTCTCTGAGAAGGTCATCCAGTGAACCATCCAGACTGAGATCTGATATTGCAGGTTTAGCCAAATCATGGTCTCTCTTGGGCTGGCTGGAGTCCTCCGACCTAGATGAAGTCCCTTCTGATAACGGAGTTGATGTTCCTGCTTGTGCCACGGAGCAAGAAGGACTAGACTGATCAATTGCATTAGTGGATTCAAAAATTTCAATCTCAGTGACTGAATCAAGAAGCATGTCAAGCTCTGCTTCTGCAGCTGTTGCCTTAAATGCAGACGGTTTCTTCGCAACAGAACTCGTGTTTAATTCTGAAGCACACAGTAGTGAGTCATTTATTCCAGCTCCTTCAGATTTCCCAGCCTCGTCCCCATAAGCACTCAAAGGGTTAGAGGGCTCATCAGCTGAAGTTGGATGCCAACTGCAGCTGGTTGTGATGCCCAGATGCGAGAATTCAGAATGCTGATGTCTGTTTTTGTTGCCTTCATAGACACTAGTGCAGGTCAATGAATTGGAAACTTTTTCCGCGGTTGAACTCTTGCTTGAAGATAGACCCCCTTGACGTTTCTCTTCAGCTGCTGCTTGCGACGCCTCGGTGCACTGCCAGTTATGCAGTACATGTATTAGACTAGATTACGAGATACTACAAATACATCCTACAGGAATTCACAAAATAAAATTTTACACAATTATTGAATATTCTAAACTATAAAGTACTTGATTATCTTAGCTAGAATGGCCGAGAAAGGTACAGACTATTCTGAACTATACTCTATATATGATGTAAATCCCTACTTCTTTGGATTTACAATGGACAGCCTATCAGAACGGTCTCAAGCAGTAACTATACACAGTCATTAAATATGACAACAGCCAAATTTTTAGTGTCCAACACAAACTACAGAATGAAAAGAAGAAATGAGGTAATGCTGCATTCAACTTAAAATGATAGTTTAGAAAGGCATTGTGTGACTGCAGCACATTCTAACCAACCGAGAAGGTATTATAGCTGACATCCCAAAACGACTAACCATAGAAAACAAGGTTATCTTGCAGGGTAAAGAGGAGATTGACTAGAATTTCAAGCCTTACAAAAAAAAAAATCTCAATAATGGAACACATGTCGCTAACTATACATGCTATATAAGATGAGAAATCATTTAATGCTATTTTAGCACACTGAAGCAGTAACATAATAAATTTTTTGGAGTAGCTGGAGAGGAAACCATATATCTTTTGATGATTCATCTGCATCATATATACTAATGCAGGACTTTTCTATGAACAGACATTGCCGCATCTCAATTAATGGAGAGGTCCTATGTTTCCAGCATATATAACCATTAACCAACATTAAATTTTGGGAGATATAACATAGAAGGAAATCATAGATAAAAGTACATACTGGTTCCAAAGGAAGAAGATCTGGTTCAATGAAAAGCCTCTCTGATAGACTTGCTCTTTCAAGCTGCTCTGAAAGAGCATGCAGGTCAAGTGAAAGAAATGATGCCTGCAAATATAAGAGTGGCATAGTTATCATTGAGTTTAACCACATGGTAGTCTAGCATCTGGCTATCAACACGGGCAATAGTGCACGTCAATACACATCACATCATCAGGAATAGCTAGTGAGCAAGCATCTTGCATGTAAACAACTTTCTTGCCTTCATCAGTGGATAATCTTACTGTCAACTGATTGAGCCAAAACACATAAAGCATGTCTAATTTGACAGTCCATTGAAAGAATGATAGATTTTGCACTTAATTTATAAGGCAGCTACATTAACTGTTAGTAAATCTAATAAGGCATAGTTAACTTATGCATACAGAGGAGTCATAGTTGGAAAATATTAGTGTAGCAAAAGGTACATGTTACAAAGCCATACGGTAAGGGAGTGGATTTTATTCAATCATAGCTTGATTTAGGAGGTTATGCAAATACACCTCTTCTTCATACTACAGCTTCTGTTTCTATTTGCTTCCAATGAATCAGCAGGGCCTGAGACTGACCAACCACCTATTTAGGTGGATTAAGGAAGAAGTCTTGGTGACTTGCAAAGATAAAAGTAAAATTCTTAATGTTAATCTTGCCAGAAGTCTGTATGGTCTGACACTAGTCATCTTAAATTGATGGAAATTCAAATAAGGAAATTGTTTTGTTAAATAGTTGCCCCACATTGTTGTATAAGAGTTATTCTATGTCATTTGGGTTGGGTGCTCATATTAGTTCACATGGTATGAAAAGCCATATTTTGCAAGCCCATTCTAATGCCTCGTGAGTCCACATTAAAGTCCATGTCTGGATTCCAGAATCAGACTATACGTGCTGGAGGATGTTAACTTATATATGTCATATGTTGGAGTAAAAACGCATCCAAAGAGTTTCAAAAACGTCTAGGCACTTCATCGAGTGTCTTAATTTTTGAGTTGGATACTTAGATCTTTTGGTATTAGAGCCTGGGTTCAAATCTCATCACCACCCATAAACAAAAACATTTTCATGTTCTTGGCTCAAGAAAATCAGCCTACACGTAAGGAGTCTTGTTCAAGATCAAAATAAAAGATATAAGTATCCCCTATCTAATAGCTTAGACTTTTAAATTAGATCGTTTTAAAAGGCACGAAGAAACAAATTCAGATTGTAAAATTCAATTGCATGTATTACTTGTATTCCTGGAAGGATGGAAAAACTATTGTTAATTTGCATGATGCGCTAGACTTGCTAGAATATTTAGGAATTTGATGAATTCAAGCCTAGCTTACTTTTTTTGTAATTCCCCAGTATCAGCTTGATACTGTTTTTTAATAAAATCTTACCAATTAAACCAAAAAAAATTAGATCGCCACAATTTAAAATGACATAGCAGGAAAATTATGTAATGATTATCTCAAGATTATACTACTCATTAGAATCGTCACAACTTAATAATGATATAGCAGGAAAGATCTGTAACAACTAACAATAATCTAAAGATTATGCTTCTCACTGGAAATCTCAGGCGTGGCTTTTCTTTAACCATGATAAAGCCAAAAATCTCGGGCTTAGATGACCTTACAACAAAGAATAGCAAAGATAATGCACATGGACAAAGGCAACAGGGGCCAATGGGTGTAATTGAACCGACTACCTTTTGACTTATGTAGACACACATCATTGCGCCAAGACCCATCCTCCTTAGTTCTAAATATACAGTAGAACAATATATAAAAGTATACTCCCATCATTCCAGTTTATATGAATCTATTTCCTTTATAGTCCGTTCCAAAATGAATGGCCCATCTAAATTTGGAAACAGTTAACTTAAATTTCGCATTTTACCCGTTATGACAAGCTTTTACAGCGATACAAGTTTTATCACATATCTAAAACACAAGTTTCAAAAGTTTTATAAATGCTACGACACATTTTCAAAAGTTTTCTTTTTTCCTTCTGGTAAATAGAAGCTAAGGGAGTATATAGTAATACTGACAATAGATTCACATAAATAGAAGCTGAGGGAGTATATACTAATACTAACCTTAGGCTTAATTCAATCCTGAAAGCTAGTTCATTAGATGAGGACAACAACCCATTCTACAACCAATGTGGAAAATGCCTGCCGCAGGCATATGACTGGACATTTGGAGCACACCCTTGCGTAAACCAAGAACGAGGATGAATCTGGCTCTGATAGTGATACCATGTTATGAAAGATGTTGTGCCTAACTCGATCATAAAAGCTAGCGCATGAGGTGAGGTTGCCCCCAAAACCATATAAGGAGACAATATCCCACTATTTCAGCCAATATGGAAAACTTAACACTAAGCACACACCCGCTACCATAAGGTCGTAGTGGGTACTACGATGTCCGCCCAACAATTTGCTTCTAGTTAACAAACTAGGACATACGTGACATTTCAGTCCTTACAAATTTGGAATTTAGGGCATACATATGCACCCTAATTACTTAATCCTCCTTCTAAGGTTATTATAGCAGTTCATCCAAATTCTCCGCTTGTGGAATAGGAATGTTTATGGCAGCCCACAAGAAGAAGGTTCATATACCGAACAAGTTGCAAGACATGGACAAGGCTGTACCAAAGAAGTTCGTCAGAGTTGGAAACAAAAAGAAAGTTGAAGGAGTTTCTGGAGGTAACTGAGATATCTTGGAGATGAAAATCCAGATGTATTGCCAAGAAATAAGGAGACAGAAGTCTTTCTCCAAAAAAAAAGGAGACAGAAACATCAACCTTTTTTAGAAAATGAAAAATATACAAAGAAATACAATCATATAGATAAGCTGAAAGTGAAGGAAGATTGTCACTGATCTTATAGGTATAAGCGAGGAGATATTATGGTTTTGTACCAAACTGTTTCAACATGAGGAGCATTGCCGAGTGGCGGCTACCTTTTAAAAATGGTAATTTACCAGTTCTACGCGAGGGAGGCAGAGTGTGGCTACAAAAACCATTCAGTGAAAAAGAAATGAATGAGTTAGCAAAGGTAC
Source organism: Nicotiana attenuata (assembly GCF_001879085.1). Classification (NCBI taxonomy): domain Eukaryota; kingdom Viridiplantae; phylum Streptophyta; class Magnoliopsida; order Solanales; family Solanaceae; genus Nicotiana; species Nicotiana attenuata. The sequence goes on along the minus strand of NW_017670470.1, from coordinate 408,019 downwards.
ATGATGGTGATAAAACCCCAAGTTCATATGGAGACACAATGCATTTTATAAAAAATACTGGTTAAGTGATTAAGAAAAATTTCATGGATGCTCTTCATACACCTGATTTTATGGATATTTTTAGTCACTTCTATCAACTTGAATTCACTTAGAGGAGTTTTAAAGCATCTTACAAAATTTTGGTATATTTATAGGTTTGCAAAGAAAAATGTTTCCATTTGTAACTGATGTTATCAACGTAAAAGTCATGAGGAACATATTAATCTGTGTTCCTGCAATATGTGGTGGCAAATCAGCTATGCGTTTGTCCCTTAGGCTTTGTGGATTTAACTTGATTATGCAATGTTCGTGTAGAGTACCGTTTTACGCGGCTAAGAAAGGCGGTTGGAAAAATAAAGCAGATGTATGGAATATAAATTATTTTCTTTTAAATAACCAAAACCCTGTGCTAGCTGGACTGACCTTAGTCACAAGTTTAAAACACATGGGGAGCACGGGTCTACTTCTCTACCCTACTTACACATAGTACCAGGCTTCTATCAGCGGCAGCGTTCAAACCCGTGACGTGCGCTCAATCCCCACATAACGTATTGTGCTTCCTTACCACTGAACAATAGCCCTCGGGGAAACACAGTTTCTGTCTGTATATACTTTGGGTTAATCTAGAAGGAGATGAATCAGAATTGTTTCGAAGGACGAGCTGAACCAGTACATAGGCTCAAATACAAATTCCTCTATTTTTGGCTTATGGTGTAACATGGAAAATCTACGTGACTTAGATACTTCACTTGATTTATCCATATAATGTAGATCCCATGATTAATGACGAGCTAAGTTCTTATCACTGTAGATATAATGAAGTGTTGTTTGAGGAATAAATTGCTTGCTTACAAGAAAGATTACAGTTCATTTGTTCCTTCCCATGGTTTTTCTATTAAAACAATAGAATCAAGAACAACACCATTGTAATAGAAAGTTTCTAGCCTAACCTAAATGTTTGTGCCATTGAAAACAGAGATTAATTGTAATAAATGGTATCAGCATCCCAAATTGCTGTCCTTATAATTCAAGAAAATAACAGCAGAAAAGAAGACCAAAGACCACCCCATGGATTGTAAATAGAAAAATCACCTTAGTCGGAGGAGGTGCCTTATCTTCCATTGCAAAATTGTCTTCTGCTATCCATGATAACTTGCTTTGCCCTTTGACAGAGAGTAATGCACCAAACCCCTGATAAAAATCTAAAGGATATTGAGTCAGTGCACTATAATTTTGCCAAAGGAAATTTCTAGACTGGCAGAGCCGCAGAAAGACTTGAATAGTGTAACAACAATAACTGAGCAATGAGATTAAGTTGCAAAAAAACTGAAGCCAAACTTTCACATTTTCAAGCATTACATTGAGGTGGTAAACTAGTAACAATCAACAACTTAGACAAAGTACAGCCAAGATAATATTTCATTATTGAATCATCACTTTTATAACTATGTTTCTGAATCTAAACATGCGTGAGGACCGCTCTGAGTTATGCCCAAAAGCAGTATGCATACATAAAAGTTGTGGGACAAAGCATTACCATCTAAACGATCATCATATAAAGGAATACTCTCTGAAGAATATTGAAACTGAGCCTGAGCCTGAGCCTCGGAAAGCAAATACGCATAATCTGCTCCATTACTTTTCGGCACGACCACATCACTTGCCTTATTTGCAGCTTCCTGAGGTGCAGTTTCAGAATCAGAAGCGTATTCTTCTTCATACCGATCCCAATTCGAAGGGAGCTTTGATTTAGGTTTTTCCTTCACTTGCTTGCCAACAGGCTTCTTATCACCGGTAGTAGAAGTGCCAGAACCAGCAGCGGAAGAACCCTTGGATGCATGATGTGGATTATGCTTCTTATTTAGATGTAATGAATGAGCTCTCTTCGACTTTGCCAATGCTTTTGCATCCATTTTTCTGTAATCTCAAATAATCACCTCTGTAGAATTCCCAATTTCAGGATGCTTGATTCTGGATCCACGCTTGGAAGATCAGATCAGAATTTCGCACAGAGAGTGCAAAGCATTGGGCCGGGTTGTTGGACTTTGGGCTAGAAAGCCGAGTTGAGAAGGATTGGGCCGGGCTGCAGGAATTTGGGTTTGAAAGCTAATGGACTAAGAATTGAGAAATTGCTCATCTGTCTGTCCAATACTGATCATTCAATCAAATCCTCTTTTGCGAATGGCTAAAGAACCATTGCAGATTGCTAAAGAATGCTTTGGTAAATATCAATTGCAAAGACCAGTTTCTTTTTTCCCACATTGAAAACCTTAGCCTAGTAGCCTACCTTAAAAATGCAACAAGTGGGAGGAGAAAAAACCACACATTGCTTCATCAATTAAAAGATAAGGCACCAACAGAGCCTCTTTTAATGCCTTTTTTATATCCAATTATAAGAAATTATAATATTCAACGCCCTCTCGAACATGAAATATACATGGATTTTCATTGAGGATTTTTCATAAATATTACAGCCTAATAACTATAGTTTGCCTAATTACTATTCATAGCTACTGTTCAATTTGTTACTAACTTGTATAGCTACCGTATTACTTGTATCCAAATGCATAACAAATACAACCTGTATCAACTGTATTCGTTCACCAAGGGAAAATACAAGGGTGTATACAAAGGATACATCTTGTATCGACTGTATTCGTTCACGCAATGAATATAACTAAAGCAAAATACAGAAATACAGAAAAATAAAATGCTCTAGTTGAAAGTATAACTCAAGACCTCCGCTAACTAAGCAGGCCCTCTAACCAACTAAGCTACAAGAGCTTGTTGCTTTCTTATTTCAGTTCATAACATTTATCTCTTGTTTGATGAATCTGTTATAAAATTCAAATATAGCTACGAATAGTAAATTTTCAAAAGTAGAGCTACGAATAATAAATACAACATAAATGTTTGACGTGTCACGTAATATTCCCATTTTAATTTAGCTTTACAATTATGAGTATATTGTAGAAATGACATCAATTTTTCAATTCAATTTTACGGAACAAAAATGTCCTGAATTGTCCCAAAGTTCAAATTTTTAGGACAAAATAAGTGACTAATCTCTAAATAGCATCCCTAAGAATGGTCGTTTATGCACCTACCTTCTTGCTAAAAGATTGGTCTGACGACCTTGTAAAAAAGAAGAAGAATTAACTCAAATAGCTGCTCACCCAACCGCTTAAACTAAAAATAGCCGGTGAAGGTATAATATACACATAATTTATGTATAATACTTGTATAATTATGTATATTCAATGTATAAACTGTGCATATGGCTAGAAAAGTAAATATAATATGACTGGCTATTTGTGTAAAGATCTCAACAAAGAATGTGTGCATTAAGCCCAAATCTTAAGAGTAATTAGTGAGTAGTTCAAAACCTTCATAGAGCCCTTTGGATGCCTTTTGTACATGTTTAAGGAAGTATAACTCAAAATAGCATTTTGTTGGTGTTGAATGCTCAAACTGAAAATGATATTATGGAGATAAAAAAAAAATAGAGTTTAGTGGAGAAACAATTACACTGTATATCACCTGACCTAGTCCTATAACCATAAATAACCCATATTTTGGGATTTTACATGCGGAGGCCCATATTGTATATATCTTGAAATAAAAGTTTCAATGTTTAACCTAAACAATCTTCACTCATCTCTTCTACATTTTCTACTCTTCTTCTCTCCACTCCAGTGGCCACCTCTCTTAAGTTTGTTGTGAAGTCAAAATTTTGATATCCAAACCAAAAATTAGGTTGAGTGAGTTAGAAGCTTTTCAGATCTAAAAATTTATGAAAGAATCTTGCTCAAATTCGAGTGGGTGCTATTGAAATTAATTGATTATAGTCCAAGAAGCTTCAACCTAGAGATTTGGTTCAGTTGGACTACTTTGCAACTCTTTGAGAACGAATTTGGTGAGGTAGAATTGGGGAAAGAACTGGGTTCTTGATTTTTGTTGAAATTTCTTCAAGATTGAAATTCTGGACTGAAAAAGCGGAACTGGGTTCTTGATTTTTGTTGAAATTTCTTCAAGATTGAAGTTCTAGACTGAGATTTTAAGCCTATTGTAATTTATGAGTTTTTTTAATAGACCTGAGGAAGATGCATTTTGGTAGAAAAATCAAATGGGTGTTGATTAATATCGGTGAAATTATTTGGGTGAAGCTAAAAATATTGAAAAAACTTTTAGTAACTTGAATCTAGAGTATTGGGTTGATTGAGCATAATTAACATTGGTTTTGAGAATCATACCAGTTGAAAAAGGAAATTGAAGGTGAAATTCAGTTTTCGTATACATCATTATACAATATTATACAGCATTATACAAAAATATAATAAGTGTATAATATTGTATAATGTTGTATATTAGGTGTGTAAATAGTGTTATACAACATTATTTTTTCTATTTGCGATTTCTGTTCGACTTTGGTGCGGTGGTCTTTCTCTTTGAAGTAAGTTCCCCTTTCACATGTGCAGTTAAAGCTAATTTTGCTTTTTTGTGTTGGTGAAATACTAGAGTACATTATTATACATTCCATATACGAGTTTATACTAAGTTATACATTTTTATACCTGTACAACATATGTGGACTTAAAACTGAAATTAAATTTTTTTTCTTACTTTTTCTCGAACAATCGATGTATAAAGTCAATTTTTTGTTAATTTCTCTGCCAACTTGCGAATTTGTAGCAATTTTTTTCAATTTTATTTTTTATTTCTTTTGTTTATGCTATTTAGAACTTGGGACATAAGAAAATTTAGATTTTTCTCAAGTTGCATTATAGTTGGTTTGCATTGTTGTAATTGCAATAGGAATGTATATGATCGATTTAAGTTGGTTGTGTGCAAAGAATAAAAAATTACATATAGATCTGTAAAGTTATATCCAGACATGATGTCATATTGTGAGATTTTCATGGGCTATACGGATGAAAACTTAAAATGACGGCTATGCGGATGAAAAGCACCTACGCTGACTGTACTTTTATGCAATTATCCCTTGTAAGTTGGACGAATTGAAAATCTATTCCAGAAATATATAGCCACAAAAATAGGGATTAATTTGTTCCATTAATTAACTTACCTCCATTTATGTGGCTGTGGCTACAAATAAATGAAGAAAATAAGTCCCCTCATTACAAATGACAATCATAAGTTGCCTAGTTAGAATGATACGTTGTATAATACTACTTCAGTATGTTTATAAAGAATGTGAGTCATCTCATTCATTCTTTTTTAAGATTTTAGATCTAGTGCTCAAATTTTTTTCACATACTAGTAGAGTCAACATTTTTGATAATCCAACTTTTACACTCGTTAATTCACATTCACGTCAATGCGTTAACTTTAAATTATATTGCACATATAAGAGAATATTTTTGGGAGAAATATAATATATATGTCTCAAGTCAAGTACTCCATAATTTAATGCTCGAAGCATTATAAAGGTTTACCCCATTAATCATTGTTTTGAAGTGTTGAGCTCATGATAACCTTTCACATACATAAACAAAGATCCATATGGATGGGGATCGATGAGGATATATAGGAAGAAGAAAACTTCATAAAAGATCTTTTTGCATAGAAAGAAAAGGGAAATTACTCCCCGTATTGGAATAACTTTGAGGGAATGGAATGTGTGAAGTTGAGAATAGAGTTTAGCTGAAGGGGCATTTTCCGCGTTAATTGTTCTCTTCAAGTTACGAAATAAAGGTTAAAAATAAGGAAGAGAGGATTAATAGCTTGTACACTATTCAATATACAAGCATGTTGATCATCACTGTTCATGTGAATGAAACACCCTTAGTAATCTAAGAGATTAATTGTTAATTATGAGCATTACTTTTCCGGAAATTATAGCAGAATATTTTAAAGGCAGAATCTGTACTTCGCCCACTTTGTCATGCCGGTCCCCAAAGTTAGACATTTGTCAACTGAACACTTATACTCATTCAAAACGTGAATAATAAACGCTTATCCAACGTGGCTTATCCTATGTGTCATATGTGGCTTCAGTGCGTGATTCACACGCTTCTAAGGGGCGTGAAGATATTTAAAAAAGCCCTAAAGGTAATAAATTAGCCTATTTAACAACCATCTTCTTCTTTCTACCTTATTCTCCATTGTTGAACAATATAGAAGCTAAATTTAGCAAATCCGATGCCTTCTTCTTTGTTTGTTAGCTTCAACAGTGAAAAAATAGAATTTTATTTTCCTGTGATTCTTCGTTGCCCATCAATTTTTGCCATCTCCTTTTGTTTTAAAAGTCGATTTTTTCTGCTTCTCCTCCAACAAATAAGCTACTGCCGCCATTCCAATTCAAACCTCCATTAGAAAATTGTCGCAGCTATAATGTGCAAAGTTTCCAGATCTAGGTAATCTCTAACAACATCCCGAATCAATTTCAAGCCCACATATCCTCATTAATACACTTAAGCATTGGTGATAATAATCTGCAGGGATTAATCCCCGCTACAATTGGTTCACTTTCTAGTTTACAAGTAATTTCGCTGTCGCGAAATCAACTATCTGGGGTGGTCCCTGCATCATTTTTCTGTAATGGGTCATCTGTCAATGCTCCTCATGCTATTAGGATCATTGAGTTTAGATTGGCTAACAGTACCTTAACTGGTGAAGTTCCTGAGAGTATAATGAATCTTGCTTCATTGGGGATACTTGACCTTGGTGGGAATAGGTTTTCTGGTTTGATTCCACAGTTTTTGGGTAATTTGACAAGCTTGAGAATGTTGTCTCTTAGTGGGAGTAATTTTCAGCAAGTTTGGGGAGTCTTTATCAGCCAGTTTGGTAATCGAGAAAGAACTAAAGTCGGAAAGTGAAGAATAACCTCATCAGAGAAATCACAGAAGAGAAGAGAGGAGACACTCACTGTTGTTCGATACTATCTAAGCCCTAACTACGCGGTTAATTATAAAATAAGGGGCAAATGTGAGTTTGGGGGTTAAATAATCTTGGGCCGATTTTTAATCCTATTTGGCCATGGTGTGTGACTTGGAGCCTACGTGGTCTTCTAATTATTGACGTGGCGTCCTACGTGTATGCGATTGTCATACACGCACTGGCAGCTACGTTGGATAAGCGTTTATTATTCACGTTTTGAATGAGTATAAGTGTTCAGTTGGCAAATGTCTAACTTTGGGGACCGGCATGACAAGATGGGTGAAGTACAGGTGCCATTTAGGCTATTCTGCCTATTTTAAATGATGTCGAGAAATAAATACTAAATTCACAGGATACTTTCTATTATTATGTGAAAGAAGTGTTGGGTACACCAGCGTACGTAATATCCTGGCCATGGCAAGGCCCACAAGGAGGCTAGGATGGCTCGGGTCAGTGTCATAGTCGAACATGACGCTTGGTTGGTGGGCTTAGTTAAGAAATAAAGTTGCGTTCTTGCTGTCAGCTATAGCTTTTCGCATGATGGTAAGCGCTTGATCCTAACAAGTGGTATCAGAGCCAATGTCATTGATTCGATTCCCAAGAGCAACATGTTGCAGGGGCAGGTGTTGGGAGGGAGATTGTTGGGTAACGCCAACATCCTGGCTATGGTAAGGCCCACGAGGGGGTTAGGATGGCCCGAGTTGATATCATGGTCGAACATGACACTTGCTTGGTGTGCTTGGTTAAGAAAAAAAGTTGCGTCCTTGCTGTCAGCTATAGCTTTTGGCATGATGGTAAGCACTTGATCCTAACAAGAAGTATGCCTATCAAAGTAAAAACTAAGGTAAATTCTATAAAATAATTATAAGATCAATAATATTATATGGTAGTGAATGTTGGATTACTAAAGTCTAATAAATCACAAGACTGAGTATTGTTATAAAGATATTGATGCTAAGATAGATGTACGGTCATATAAGATTAGATAAGATAAAAAATGATCACATTTGTTAGGAGGTGCAAGTATCACTAAAGATAAAATGAGAGAAGGTCGGTTGAGATGGTTTGATCATGTCATGCATAGACCTACAAATGCATCAGTCGTTAGGTTTGAAACTATGATGAGTGAAAGTGTTAAAAAGGGACGAGTTAGAATCACATGAAACGAAGTTGTCTCGAAAGACCTATAAATCCTTGGAATCAATACAGATTTTAAAATAGGGCATAATAGAAGAAAAAAATCCATATAGATGATATCAGCTAGTTGCGAGTAGGTTTTACATCTGTTATAGAAATTCTATTAATTATTATTAGTAGTAGTAGCAGCATTTATATTTATGTAATTAACTTAATTTTCACTTTTATCTTATTTGGTATGATGCTAATATGAGCTGAGCTTAATAAAGAAGTGATGATTTATATATCCAATTGCAATTCATTTGAACTTAGGCGTAGTTATTGTTGTTGTTGTATTAGTAATTTAGTATTTTCCAGCACCCCAATCATGCATGGAAGAAAATATCTTTGTTAGTCATAGCATAGACGTTGTTTTGCGAATGTGCAAATAGGCCACAATTAGGTTAATTGTGCACTAGGATAAATAAAAAGAAGGTCATATAATCTCTTGTTTCTTTTCTTTTCTAGAGTGGCAAACCAAGTGGGATAGAGGACCCTACTTTGAACGTTTGAACCCCCTTTTTTGATCCTACAAACTAGCCTTTTCTCTTATCATTCTTCCTATCATCTATCTGTCAAGATTTATTTATTCATAAAAGTATTAGCATAATTTAGCTAGTGGAATTCCTGTTGATCTAAGCTAAATCCTAATTAAATCGTAAAATGTTGCTTTTACTGGCAATTATCATATATTTAAAATTCAAGATTTCATTATCAAACTCCATGTCTGTTGTCTCATTTATAAAAGTGAATCATAGGACTACTAGGCAATGGATAGGGACCACCCAATTCACCTGGAGAAGGAGAGAAATAAATGAGGTGAGAGTGGATACTTTTAGCTAAGTTTTGTTTTGCTTTACAAAAGAAAATTAAGGAAGATTCTTTATTTATTAGTCATGGACACTTGCTTAAGCAATATTATCACTTACCATCGCAATTTTATGTGTTATATGTATTAATAACCTAATCATAAGTATCATAGTACCTGTTTACCCTTAAAATTGAATAACAATTAAACCTATAAGTGGTTTTAAGGATATGTGATTTCACTTGGTACAAACTGATAGATATGAGAATTAATATTAGGAATTAACAGTAAATAGAGCAAACTAATATGATGAACAATTGTGGCCCTCGAGCTAAACCGTACTCGAACCAACTGAGTATGCTTAATAGAAAGTATGAACTGAACAACAGAGTCTAAGAGAGAAATATAATGTATTGCCTTGTTATGTGTGAACGTATGATGGTTACAAAATGATTAGGACCTCCCTTTATATAGTAGAGGAATTATACTTATGGTACAATTCTAATTATGGAAGGAAATCCCATGATTGGCTAAATAACTAGTCCTGACTCGATACGTACCGAGATTTTCGCCACGATCCTTGTCCGATCACGGATATCCCGACTTTACGGTATTCGGCTTAGCAGGCTTCCTTCGATCTCTTTCTCGCTTCGATCTCGATCACATCCGTTCTCGATCTTGATCGATTATTGATTCACGAGCTTAGCAATTTATCCATGTACCATGGTTCGATACGATGCGAGGACGAACCTTGGTCTGCTACCCCGGTTGCGGTTAGCCATACAAAATTAGGGAGGCCCAATTTTGATCGTATACAGATAGTCCCCTTATTTTTTGGAGTGTAATGAAAGAAATGAATTGAGCCTTCGAACCTGCCCTCGGTTTACCATGACGTAAGCATTATGACGTAAGCGGCAGAGGTGACCGAAACGTCCCGTCGGTTCGGTTTCCCAAACATTTAAGGCGCGTCAGTTGCCGGTCGGCCACTACCAGTATTGAACCGCCGTTGCGAAGCCAATAAATAGCCACCTTCCTCATTCTTTCAAACTTTACTTACAATTTTTGACTACCTAATCTTCACGGTTCTTTGCTTTCTCCAAATCTTTGTGTTTTCAGTTTCCTCGGTTTCTTTTCTCGTTTCTTCGCAAAATATCCAAGCGTTCCTCCTCTGTTTTGTTCTTCCCCATTCACAAAAATGGCTAAGACCTCTAAAATTGACCCACAGAAAGAAGCCACTTCTTCGTTCCCCTAGAGGACTTTGTTCCGGCGAAGTGCCCCACTACTGCCGATCTTAAGAAGGAGAATATACCCTCGACACCGGGTCAATGTGAACCAATGTCGAGATATATATGTATCATTTACCGACAGTCTCCTCGAGAAGGTGAAAGAGGAGTGCAACTGGGTAGGCAAAGACGTAGTAGTCCCTACCCCTGAGGAATCTATCACCACTCATGTGGAGGGGTATCTAAGTGTCTATACTTACCCCTTCACGATAGGTCCCTTATACCCCATCATCGTCGCCTTCTGCAAGAGGTACGATGTCACTCTTGGCCAAATCCATCTGTCGTTCTAGAGTATCATAACCATCCTCCGATTTTTTGTGAACAAGATTGAGGGGCATCCTTTTACCCTCGATCATCTTATGCGTCTCTACAGCCCCTGGCTTTATCGAGGAGGCTTGATCAAGCTTTACCGTCGAGCCACCAAACCCTCATTCTCGAGCACAGACGAGACCCAAGACCGAGGTTGGATGGGTCGATTTGTCCGAATAAAGACTTCGGACCTGATCCCTGCCGAGGACATGCCGTTTCCTGAAAAATGGAACATGAAGCGTAAGTATTGCTTTGCCTTTGAATATCTATCTCTGCCGTTTTACTTCTCATCTTCTCCTCATCTAAGTTTTTTGTGTTGCAGTTGTGGCCGTCGTGCCGGAAGTGATCCCCGACCTGAGGCAGTGGGTCGAGGGATTAGTGTCGCAAAAGTCTTACTCCGAGCGTGCTTGGATGGAGTTATCAAAGGGTCAATGGGAGGCCCGTAACCATGGTAATCTTCTTTCCTTACAACCGCTTCCATTCGGGCTTCTTTATTACTCATCTTTTTCTTTTGTAGGCCTCGGGAAGGATGTAGCAATGAGGCCCCCCTCTGCTGAAGAAGATGCACTTCTTTCATCATCTACCCCAAAGCAGGGCAAAGAGAAGAAAAGAAAGGAGGCTCCGAGCTCTCCAGGCCGGGAAAAGAAAAGTCCGGCTAGGGTGACCCGTAAGCCTAAGGAGAATGTCATCCGTGTAACTCTGGAGTCCGTCCAATAGCTAAGGGACGAGATCAAAGATGAAGATGAAGAAGAAGAAAACTCTAGGTTGGTGACTCGTGTGCGAGTTGGCACCAAGATTCAAGGAACCACTAGGCCAGCGGGAGCCGAAACTACTTTGCCCCGGCCTGATGAGACCGAGCCAGAAAAAGCCGAAGATGCCTCACCTCGAGGTGGGAAGGCTACCAAAGAGGCGGTCGATGCTGGTGAAGAAACCGAGCTCGAGGCTCACCAGAACAAAGACGATGCCTCGAAAGGTCCACTTGGCGCAATAGAGATCAGGTATTCTTCCTCGTTCCCTCCAGTTTCTGATTCGATGATACGTGACGCTCATGCTGCGGAGACTTGTCATGGGGAGGGAGCCCATGGAGAGGAAGATTTTTTCCGTGGTTATTTTGTTGAGGTAGAAGATGTCACCGGTCTGGATGATTTGGATTTACCGAGGAAGATATCGAGTGAGGCTTCCTCGAGCTTTAAACTGACCAACCAATTCCCGGCCCCTAGTGCCGATCCCGGGCGTAAGCGGCCACTTATCATCTCGATCCCGGATGATGCTTGAGTTTTCTCAGCTCCCGTGTGGGTGGCTAGCTATCTCCGATGCTTGGTCACTGAAGAGGACCAAGCCGAGATGGATGAAGTGGAAGTTGCTTTCTTGTTCAACGAGGCCCAGCACGCTCTAAACCGAGTAAGTTCGAGGGTCATTCCATTATCTCTTTATGACTTTGAATCGTAGATATTCCTAACATTTTCTTCTTTTCTTGTAGGCTTCGGTGCTGCATCATGAGGCCTTTCTTCGAATTTGAGAGGAGCACAAGGCCGAGGTTCAAGGCCTCACCAAGAAATGCGATACCTACAGGCTTCTCAGTGAGAAACTTCAGGAAGACTTGGTGACGGCTCGAGATGAACATGCTGAGATGGCCGAGCAGCTTTTCCGAGTCCTTCATGATAGTGAGGATGAGTTGGAGATAACAACTAATGATCAGATTCTGCAGGTCTGACAGAGGCTTGAACAGATCAAGGGCTTCCAAAAGTAAATAGATAAAGTGCGAGCCGAGGCTGAAGAGTTCAAGGGATGTATGGACATTTTGGCCGCACAGAAGGGGGTCGTCCATACAGAACTGGATTCGGTCGAGTCTCAGCTTCGGTCTGCGAGAGAGAATGCCTTGGTTCAGGCAAAGACGGTCGAGGAGCTTGAATCCCATTTATCCAACTTGGCCAAAGAGCTCGAGGTGGCCAGATCTGAGGCGGTCGCGGCCAATATTAAGGATCAAGCTAATGCGACCCAATACAAGGCCGATAATGAAGCCACCCTAGCGCAGGCCAAGAGCGTGGTGAATCATGCGAAGTGGCAGGCTCGAAGGGAGGCCCTCGAGGGGGCCCGTGATCAAAGCTTCGATATATCTGCTGAAATTAAGGTTGCTAGGGTAGAGGAAACAAAGGCTCGGAAGTTGGCTTTTTCTGAGGAAGACTTACGAGGACTTGAGTGAATCTGGTGGTGGAGAGGATTCCGAGGGCGAAGATACTTCTACCGATAAGGATTGTGATGCTTAGGCTTTGTGCTTTTTGAAATTTTCCGCTTTTATTTTGAGGTCGATCGGCCCCTGTAAATGTCACGACCCAAAATCCACTAAGGGTCGTGATGGCGCCGGACACCATTGTCAGGCAAGCCAACACTAAATAACTAGTAACTTCTTGTTTTGGATATTTCTGAATTTGCTTCTTTTATATATTTAATCAATAAAGAATAAGTTCCACTGAATAAATAATAATATCTTTAACAATGTCAATATACTGAATAATCCCATAAACATCCTAGAACCTGGTGTCACAAGTGCATGAGCAATTACTAAGAGAATCGAATAAAGTACAATAAATGTCCGGAATACAAATTGGACATAAGTAAATACAATACGCTGAAAGAGACTATACTGGCTGCGTCCAGGAATGCAGCTCACCTAGTCTTCGTATCATCCAAGCTGAAACGCCCAGTAGGCCACTAGTAATACCTGTGCCTGTGCAACAACAAAAATGCACAACAAGTGTAGCATGAGTACGAAAACAACGTGTACTCAGTAAGTATCCCGTCTAATCTCGAAGAAGTAGAGACGAGAGGTCGACTTCGACACTTACTAGTGGTCCAATAATGGTAGACAATAATATAATAATTCGAGGATTTTTATAAACATGGTTGTATTTCAATAGAGTGAAGCGAGTAAACAATCCTTTCTTTTATAGGAAATTCCCAAATGTCCTTTTTCATCATTTATACATATATTCTCAAACCGAGAAGAAACAATATCAACTTCAATAAAATTTCAAGGCAAGCAATACAAGCATGCGCAAATCATGCCGAGGTCGTACGACCCGATCCAACAATATTTAAACCGTGCACTGCCAGAGGGTCGAATGGCGCGAACCATAAATGCATCTATTACCCCGCTCGTGAATCATACATGCGACGCGGTCAAATATAAATAAACAATCACCCTGCTCGCGAATCATACATGCGACGCAGGTACACATAGAAACACATATTCAAATAGTCAATCTAAACATTCATCAAGGAAACAATTATTCAAGGAGGTGTAATTCCCCCCCCCCCCCCCCCC
>NW_017670470.1:337869-394160 GCF_001879085.1 Nicotiana attenuata | reverse complement strand
CCCCCCCCCCTTTTTTTTACAAGTCATTAAAATAAAGTTTAACTATTTTAGAAAATCATTATACACGTTCAATATATTTTAAGCATTTTTAAATTGACAACGATATTTCAATTATTGCAAGTAAAGCATGATATTGGGTCCTAGACTACCCGGACATAACCATAATAGTAGCTACGCACGGACTCTCGTCACCTCGTGCGTACCTAGCCCCCACAATTAGCAGCACATATTCAATTAATTCACCTATGGGGACAATTCCCTCTTACAAGGTTAGAAAGGAGACTCACCTCGCTCCGAAGCCTGTATCCCAATTCAAGAACGCGCTCAAACCACCAAATTGGAGCCGAATGATCCAAAACTATTCAAATTGGGTAAGAACTAGTCAATACATACTCAAAAGTTCATATTCTAATTATTAAACCAATTTCCCAACCCTAAATGCAAGGTTCCTAAAATTCATCCCCGGGCCCACGTTCCCGGATTTCGGAAATTTTTGAAGAAAGTTGTTACCCATAACCTAAGGATCAAGAATATATGATTTTTACTCCATTCCCTAACAAATTTCATGGTTAAATCTTGTTTTTATCAAACTCTAGTTTTTTCATCTAAAACCCTTGATTTTCCCTAATTTTACATGTTAATCTACCCATAATCTATGTATTTAACTCATGTTGTGTAGAAATTACTTACCTCAAAGTGCTAGGTGAAAACCCTCTTCCAAAAGCTCCAAAAATTGCCTAAGAGGATGAAGGAAATGAGCTAAATGGCCTAAGTCTCGAAATTAATAGCTGGACACAACCCTCTGATGTCGCATTTGCGACAGGAAGATCGCAAATGCGAGCTTCACAAATGCGAAGATTGCATCGCAAATGCGACCCCCGACTGAACTGGCCTAATTCACAAATGCGATAAGGGTTTCACAAATGCGAACCCTTCAGGCCTCGCAAAAGCGACCCAATTGTCGCAAATGCGACGATCCCCCCAGTCGCCCAGGTTCGCAAATGCGAACAGAACCTCGCAAATGCGATGGCCGCATTTGCGACCAAAACATCGCAATTGCGATCATACCAGTACCAACAATCCTATTTCTTAGCAAATCACTCTGAAGTTATCCCGAAGCTCACCCGAGCCCCCGGGGCTCCAAACCAAACACCCGCACAAGTCTAAAAACATAACACGAACTTGCTCGAAGCCTCAAATCACATCAAACAACGCTAAAACCATGAATTGCACTCCAATTCAAGCTTAATGAACTTCAAGATTTCAAACTTCTACTTTCAGTATTTAAACCTATCAAATCACGTCCGATTGACCTCAAATTTTGCACACAAGTCATATTCGACATTACGGACCTACTCCAACTTTCGGAATCGGAATCCGACCCCGATATCAAAAAGTCAACTCTTGGTCAAACTTCCCAAAAACCTTCAAATTTCTATCTTTAGCCAAATGACTCCAAAATGACCCACGGACCTCCGAATTCACTTTTGATCGCGCTCCCAACACCAGAATCACCATACGGAACTATTCCCAGACTCGGAGTCCTAAACGGACATCGATAACACAGAAATGCACTTTAACCCAAACTTATGAAATTCTTCCAAAAATGCTAACTTCCACAACAGGTGCCGAAACGTTCCCGGGTCTTCCAAAACCCAGTCCGGACATACACCCAATTCCGAAATCATCATACGAACCTGCTGGAACCTTCGAATCCCGTCTCTGAGGTTGCTTACTCAAAAATCCAATCTTAGTCAATTCTTTCAACTTAAAGCTTCCGAAATGAGAATTCTCTCTCCAAATCAACTCCGAACTTCCCGAAATTCGATTTCAACCACGCGTACAAGTCATAATACCCGAAGTGAAGCTATTCAGAGCTTCAAACCGCTGAACGGCGCGCTAGAGCTCAAAACGACCGGTCGGGTTGTTACATTCTCTCCTACTTGAACATATGTTCGTCCTCGAACATGCTGAGAACTGCACCGGAGTGGTCCGAAATTACTGCTTAACACCTTGAGCACCTACCCGTGCTACCACAGCTCAGTTGAGCACGATAATTCGATCAAATCTGAAGATATTCTCTTTTATTCAAACAATTAAGCTTAGAACCCAATTCCAACATCCGTAATTCTCCGTCAGGCCTGCTTCTAATATATGAACACTGTATCGATCACTTCACGAGGCACCAGAACATGACTGCATACCTTTGCTGAATTCTCACCATGCACCACATCATTTACAGGACCATAATAACATTCTCTGATCATAATAACCAACATTCCCCGAATCTGATGCTCACAACGCACCTCATGATTTATATAAGTCTTATCCCAATTCTTACAATACTGCCAAGACGGGGGAGATGCGTAGAAATTCACAACCAGCTGCCGGGTCAACAAATCATTGAGTCTATACTTCTGACAAGAACATTACCTCATTCTGAACCAAATAATAATCTTTGCTCTTTAATATACTTCATACAATCTGATTGCACTGATCCTAGATCCAATAACCTTGTCTCACCCAATACGAACTGCTCAGGCAACAAGCCACCCCAGACATGACCAAAAGCCTCATGTGATGCCACAATGTACCAATAGGCTACCAACGCAAATGTGATACATAAGAAAGACGAGCTCTGGAAGGGACTACTCCAATTACGCAGCTAATGTGAACTTTCCTCAGAAAATGGAAACAAAACACACAGAATAGAATATAAGGGACTGTAATCATCATCACACTGTTGCGGCGTGCAACCCGATCCAAACAACATGCCCATGGCGGCGTGCCACCCGATCCACACATAAAATTCACATCATGAGATACACATCGAGCTAAATTGCTCATGACAACACAATACCAAATATCGGTCACAAGCACGCTAAGTGAATAATACCATCCCTGAGGGGGCATATAGCGCCATAAGCTAACAAACTCAAGCACAACTGAGGTGCTATAAATGTTCTGAAACTAAGGAGCCATCTTGTTCACATAACACCATCGCTAGCGGAACCTCAACACATAAGAAATTTACCAAGCCGTTTCGCAACTCACACGGCACAGTATAGCATTACACGAAATAGCCGATGACGAAATAACATCAAACGTCCGAATACTCCTCCATAAGGAGAGCTATGCTGAAATGAACACATTCGGCCTGATATAGAGCCCATATTCATATTTAAATCCATCTGCAGACCTTAAGCCGATTATGATCGTACCGAACTAGGCCAGTAATCTTTTTCGGGTCCATAATAACCCCTTCTTCCAATAACACACAAGAACAACCATCATAACTGAAGTAATCCTCCACAGTCCACAACCCAATAAACCGAGCGCCCTCCAGGCATAAATTCTCAGATTAACGATATCACCATAATCTTCACACTTGGTTTTATTCTTCAATAATTCCAGTGACTACATGCCACGATTATACAATCTTCCCGTGGGGTACGCTCCCACGACCTTCCATAATAGATAACAAGTCTGCACACCCATACCACCGGCCGCACTAACAAAAAGCAATCAAGAATCCATAACCAGGATGCAAAGCCTCTTTCACAAAACACCGGTCCCAAGTGACGCTGAAGACAATGCCAGCTTACTCTAAATATTCAAATCCCTTTCATGCTCATCCGAGCTTGTGACATCCTTGTCAACACCAAACCGCAACCTTGATCCTCACTTTCAAATTTCATACCGCTCACTGCACCTAACAAGCCAGCATGCGATAGTACAAGAATTTCATCACAACTCCTGAACCACTAACATGGTAAACACTTCCTCACATGGGAACTTTTTACTTAACTCATTCCAAGAGAACCATAGCAACACACGAGTGAATTCTCACAACCGCAGAAGATGCAATTCTTCAAGTAGTGGCCTAAGTCGCCTTAGCTCTTTTTCGGGATCCGCCAACACCTAGCAGGCCATAATATGTCACGAACCCAGTTCGCCCTCCATGAACCATCATGACGGAACTTAGTCCCTACGACTAGGTAAGCCTAATAATGCGGAAAAATAAACCAAGTTGTGGAAGAAAAACGGATAAAACCCGAAATAGTGAACAAACAGTGTTTAATAGTGCCGCTCGGCATACACAATCTCAACTCTCGAAAACAATGCTTTTCCCAAAACCCGGAATCTCATGATCACAAGCTAAGGATACTACATAGTGCTCTAACTACAGAATGTCTAAAACAAAGTAAATACAGAAGGGTTGTAACTACAAGAGAGAATGGAGAGAGACTCCTCGGTCTGCGGATGCGGCAGATAAACCTCGATGTCTCCGAAGGGTCGCCTCGCCTCAAGGATGGTAAGTCTGAGTAGAGGTACCTGGATCTGCACATGAAAAACATGCGCAGGAAGGGCATGAGTACACCACAGCGGTACATAGTAAGTGCCAAGCTTAACCTCGGTCGGGTGGTGATGAGGAAGGTCAGGGCCCTACTGAGATTAAATAAAATGTAAAGTCCGATAGCGTAGAACAGAGCAGTATAAATGAGTACAGTAGTAAGAATAACACAGGACATAAAAGATAACGACAACTGAAACAGAAACAAGTAATCACGGTAAACAAATACAGCTCAACGCAGAGATAACAACCGGTGGATCTCCCAGGATACCGTCCTGTAGTCCCCAAATATAATATCCAGTGGATCTCTCGGGTGCAGTCCCTTAGTCCAACTCATAAATGCGCGGGGATCTACCGGAATACCACATCCGTAGTCCCAAATATAAATACTCAATACTGGGAGAATCTACCCGGTGCAATCCCGTAGTTCCAATGTAAAAGTGCAGGGGGATCTCCCGGAATACAGATCCATAGTCCCAAAGTAAACATATAGGGGGGATCTCCCGGGATACCGTCCTGTAGTCCCAAAGTAAACATACAGCAGCAACAAGAAGAATACTCAATTCAATCAAATTTCACACCAAGGTAAAGCAGGTATTTCTAACCTAGCATGCTGCACATAATTCAAATAGGGCAGTAGAACAAATAAGCAGCTAAATCAATTAGACATGCTTCCCTAAGCTAACAACAGGCTTAACTTGCAAGTAGTATAAACGGAAAGGAAAACACAATTCTAAGTACTTAATGGAAATCGGATTTTTCAACAATTAGCACAAGTACGCACTCGTCACCTTACGTACAAGGCATTTCAAACATCAATAATACCAAATCCTAAGGGGAGTTTCCCCCCACACAAGGTTAGACAAGCCACTTACCTCGAACCGGCTCAATAATTAACCCGAGACCACGTTCTCGCCACAAGTATTCGACTCCAAATGGACAAATCTATTCAATTCAATTGCATAATGTAAATAATACTTCAAGTAACTAATTCTACCAATAAATTCTAAGCTAATGCGCGAAATTAAGTGAAATGACCAAAATTCCCCTCGGGCCCACGTCTCGGAATCGGGTAAAATTTATATTTTCAGAATTCTCATACTCTCACGAGTTCATGCGTGCAAAAATTATCCAAATCCAAGGTCAAATTCCCCATCAAAATTCGAATTCTAGGTCTAAAAACTTTCTTCCCATTTTTCTCAATTTTCATCTCCAAATCCGAATTTAAATGACAAAACTAAGATAAGATTAATGGAATATAACTAGAAAGGAACAAGGAATCGTTACCCAATGATCTTCTCTTCAAAAACCTCACAAAATCGCCCTACCCCGAGCTCCAAATTTGATTTTTCCAAGTTTTGAACAAAACCCTCGATTCTGCCCCTTTTCTGCCCAGTAAAACCGCATTTGCGGAGCCAAGGTCGCACCTGCGACTTCTCACTTAAATAAATTTTTCGCTTCTGCGATACATTTTCCGCTTCTCGCACCTGCGGCTCTTGGAGCTGGACCAAATTTTCCGCTTCCGCGGCGCCGCACCTGCGGTCCCACACACGCAGGTGCGGTTCTGACAGGTTCAGCAATGCAAAAATCTTCCTAAGTCCAAATTCAACTTTCGTCAAGCACCCGAAACTCACCCGAGGCCCCCGGGACCTTAACCAAAAACACAAACAAGTCTACTACCACTGTCCAAACTTATACAAATCCATAAAACACCTAAAACAATATCGAAACACCAATTTAACATCGAATTCGAGCCTAAGAACTTCAAAAACTCAAAATTTACGCTTTCGATCAAAAAGTCTATCAAACCTCGTCCGAATGACCTGAAATTTTGCACACACATCACATTAAACACTACGGAGCTAGTCCAACTTTCGGAATTCCATTCCGACCCTCGGATCAAAATCTCACTATCGAACCGGAAACTTCAAAAATCCAAGCTTCGGCATTTCAAGCCTAAATTATCTACGGACTTGCAAAATGCAATCCGATCACGCCCCTAAGCCCAAAATCACCCAACGAAGCTAACGGAACCATCGAAATTCCATTCCAAGGCCGTCTTCACACTGTTCCGACTACGATCAAATTTCCAATACTTAAGCTCTCATTTAGGGACTAAGTGCCCCAAAACTCTCCGAAACTCAAAACCGAACATCCCGGCAATTCAAAATAGTAGAAATGAACACGGGGAAAGCAGTTAATAGGGGATCGGGACGTATATTCTAAAAACGATCGGCCGGGTCGTTACATTCTCCCACACTTAAACATTCCTTCGTCCTCGAACGAGCATAGAGACATACCTGAAGTAGTGAAAAGATGAGGGTAACGGCTGCGCATATCCTGCTCGGTCTCCTAGGTCGCTTCCTCGATCGGCTGACCCCGCCACTGAACCTTCATGGATGTAATGTTCTTTGACCTCAGCTTTTGAATCTGCCTGTCCAATATCGCCACTGGCTCCTCAACATAAGATAGATTCTTGTCCAATTGGACCGAACTGAATTCCAACACGTGCGACGGGTCACCGTGATACCTCCGGAGCATCGAATGATGAAATATCGGATGAACTCCTTCCGGGCTGGGAGGTAAGGCAAGCTCATAAGCAACCTCCCCAACACGCCTCAAAATCTCAAAAGGGCCAATAAACCCCGGACTCAGCTTCCCTTTCTTCCCAAATCTTATAACGCCCTTCATAGGCAAAACCCGAAGCAGAACCCGCTCTCCAACCATGTAGGAAACATCACGAACCTTCCGCTCTCCAACCATATAACGCCCTTCATAGGCGAAACCCGAAGCAGAACCCGCTCTCCAACCATGTAGGAAACATCACGAACCTTCCGGTCCGCATAACTCTTCTGTCTGGACTGGCTGTGCTGAGTCTATCCTGAATCACCTTAACCTTCTCCAAGGCATCCTGTACCAAGTCTGTACCCAATAATCTAGCCTCACCCGGCTCGAACCAACCCACCGGAGATCTACATCGCCTACCATATAAAGCCTCATACGGTGCCATCGGAATGCTGGATTGATAGCTGTTGTTGTAGGCAAACTCCGCCAATGGCAAGAACTGGTCCCAAGACCCTCCAAACTCAATCACACACGCACGGAGCATGTCCTCAAGAATCTGGATAGTGCGCTCGGACTGTCCGTCCGTTTGAGGGTGAAATGTTGTGCTCAACTCCACCCGAGTACCTAACTCATGCTGTATGACTCTCCAGAATCGCGATGTGAACTGAGTACCTCTGTCTGAAATGATGGAAACTAGAATACCATGCAGACGAACAATCTCCCAGATATAAATCTCCGCCAACTGCTCCGAAGAGTAGGTAGTACACACACAAATAAAATGCGCGAACTTGGTCAGCCGATCCACAATAACCCAAATGGCATCGAACTTCCTCAAAGTCCGTGGGAGCCCAGATACGAAGTCCATGGTGATCCGCT
The DNA here is from genome assembly GCF_001879085.1 of Nicotiana attenuata. Lineage (NCBI taxonomy): Eukaryota > Viridiplantae > Streptophyta > Magnoliopsida > Solanales > Solanaceae > Nicotiana > Nicotiana attenuata. The sequence goes on along the minus strand of NW_017670470.1, from coordinate 386,365 downwards.
CCCACTTCCACTCCAGAATCTCTATCTGCTGAAGCAATCCACCCTGTCTCTGGTGCTCATACTTCACCTGCTAACAATTAAGGCACCGAGCTACAAATCCAACTATATCTTTCTTCATACGCCTCCACCAGTAGTGCTGTCTCAAATCCTGATACATCTTCGCGGCACCCGGATGAATGGAATACCGCGAACTATGGGCCTCCTCTAGAATCAACTCCCGAAGCCCATCAACATTGGGTACACAAATCTGACCCTGCATCCTCAATATCCCATCATCACCAATGGTCACATCTCGAGCATCGCCATGCAACACCCTATCCTTGAGGAGAAAATGAGGGTCATCAAACTGACGCTCCCGGATACGATCAAACAAGGAAGACCGAGAGACTACGCAAGCTAGAACCCGACTAGGCTCCGAAAGGTCCAACCTCACAAACTGGCTGGCTAAGGCCTGAACATCCATCGCCATGGGCCTCTCTGCTACTGGTAAATAATCCAAACTCTCCAAACTCTCTGCCCGGCGGCTTAAAGCATCGGCCACCACATTGGCCTTGCCCGGGTGATATAAAATAGTGATATCGTAATCCTTCAGCAGCTCTAGCCATCTCCTCTGACGCAAATTAAGGTCCTTCTGCTTGAACAGATGCTGCAAACTCCGGTGGTTAGTATAAATCTCACAAGGCACACCGTACAAAAAATGACGCCAGATCTTCAAGGCGTGAACAATAGCAGCTAACTCAAGATCATGGACAGGATAATTCTTCTCATGTATCTTCAACTTTCTGGACGCGTAGGCAGTCACCCTATTGTCCTGCATCAATACCGCTCCAAGGCCAACTCTCGGGGCATCACAAGAGACAGTATAAGACCCCGAACCGGTAGGCAATATCAAAACTGGGGCTGTAGTTAAAGCTGTCTTGAGCTTCTGAAAGCTCTCCTCGCACTCTTTCGTCCACTGGAACGGAGCACCCTTCTGGGTCAGTTTGGTCATAGGTGCTGCAATAGATGAAAACCCCTGAAAAAATTGATGGTAATAACCCGCCAAGCCAAGGAAACTGCAGATCTCTGTAGCTGAGGATGGTCTGGGCCAACTCTCCACTGCCTCCACTTTCTTCGGATCCACCTAAATACCCTCACTCGAGACCACGTGACCCAAGAACGCCACGGAATCCAACCAAAACTCACATTTCGAGAACTTAGCATATAGTTCCTTTTCTCTCAAGGTCTGGAGCACTGTCCTCAGGTGCTGCTTATGATCTTCCCGACTCTGGCAATATACCAGAATGTCATCAATAGAAACAATCACGAATGAGTCAAGATATGGCCGGAAAACACTGTGCATCAGATGTATGAAGGCTGCTGGGGCATTAGTCAGCCCAAATGACATAACAAGGAACTCATAATGACCATACCGAGTCCTAAAGGCAGTCTTTGGGATATCTGGCTCCCGAATCTTCACCTAATGATAGCCTGAACGCAAATCAATCTTTGAAAACACACAAGCACCCTGTAACTAGTCAAACAGGTCATCAATACGAGGCAAAGGATAGCGGTTCTTCACTGTAACCTTGTTCAACTGGCGATAATCAATACACATACGCATAGAACCATCATTCTTCTTCACAAATAAGACAGGAGCACCCCAAGGTGATACACTGGGCCGAATGAAACCCTTATCAAGCAGTTCCTGTAACTGCTCCTTCAACTCAAGAGGAACCATACGGTACGGAGGAATAGAAATGGTCTGAGTGCCCGGCAACAGATCAATGCCAAAATCAATATCTCTATCGGGCGACATGCCCGAAGGTCAGCTGGAAACACATCAGAGAAATCCCGCACTACTGGGACTGAATCAACTATAGGGGTTTCAATACTGACATCTCTCACATAAGCTATATACGCGTCACACCCCTTCTCAACCATATGCTGAGCCTTAAGGAATGAAATAACTCTACTGGAAGTATGATCTAAGGTACCCCTCCACTCAACACGCAGTACACCTGGCATAGCCAGCGTCACGGTTTTGGCGTGATAATCAAGAATAGCATAATGGGGCGACAACCAGTCCATGCCCAAGATAATATCAAAATCAACCATGATGAGTAACAATAAATCGGCTCTGGTCTCAAAACCACTAAGAGCAACCAAACACGACCGATAAACACGATCCACAACAAGAGAATATCCCACGGGAGTAGAAATATAAACAGGGGAACTCAAAGAATCCCGAGATACACCCAAATGCGGAGCAAAATAAGAAGACACATAAGAATAAGTGGAGCCTGGATTGAATAGAACCGATGCATCTCTATGACAGACCAAGATGGTACCTGTGATGATAGAATCGAAGGTGACAGCCTCAGTACGGGCAGGAAGGGCATAATATCTAGCCTGGTCTCCCCCTCGAGGGCGACCTCTACCTCCCCGACCTCCACCTCTAGCTGGCTGGGCAGGTGGGGTAGCAACTGGTGCTGGGATCATAGCTTGAGAACTCTGTGGGGCATGCTGTGGCTGAGAAGTCTGTGGAGGTGCACCCCTCCTATGTCTGGGGCAATCCCTCACCATATGGCGTGTGTCACCATACTCAAAACAAGCTCTGGGAGGACGTGGAGGCTGTGACTGGCTCGGGCCAGGTCTGCTGGACTGACCACTGGAAGCACCCCGTGCAGGAGGCGCACTAGATACTGGAGGTGCGTTATAAGGCTCCTGAGGCCTAGGTGGAGCTAGAATACCATTGGCTGCTGGAAGAGCTGAATGAACGGGGCGACTCATATAACCCCTACCATGACGACCTGCAGCTGGGGCACGGGCACCAGAATAATGGCCCGACTCTCGAGACCTCTTGGCCTCCCTCTCCTCTCTATCCCTAGCATGCATACCCTCAATCCTCCTAGCAATGCTCACCACCTGCTGATAAGAAATATCCATCTCTAACTCACGAGCTGTGCTAGACCTGATGCTGGGAATAAGCCCCTCAATAAGCCGGCGAACCTTCTCGCGAACCGTAGAAACCAAAGCTGGTGCATGTCTAGCCAAGTCGGTGTAACAGATAGCATACTCCGAGACAGTCACAGTACCCTGACGCAAATGCTCACACTCTGCGCGCCAAGCGTCCCTGAGACTCTGGGGGACATACTCCCTCGTGAACATATCTGAAAACTGAGCCAAAGTCAGGGAAGCTGCCTCATCCGGACTGTCTAACTCATAAGCACGCCACCGCTGATAGGCGGCTCCTCGAAGCTGGAAGATAGTGAAGGAAACCCCGCTCGATCCTGATATACCCATGGTATGGAGAATACGGTAGCACTCCTCTAGAAATCCAAGAGCATCCTCGGAGGCTAGTGTGCTGAATGTAGGAGGCTGAATGAAGTGGAACTTTCCTAACAGTTACATAGCCTCTCATAGATAAGTACACACGTCTCCATACCGATCCGCGAGACTCTAATAAACTGGCTTGTGATTCATGACTCCTATGAACCTAGGGCTCTGATACCAACTTGTCACGACCCCGGTTCTCCCTCCGTGAACCATCGTGACGGCACCTAGTCCCTACGACTAGGTAAGCCTAATAATGCCGAAAAATAAACCAAGTTGCGGAAGAAAAATAGATAAAACCCGAAATAGTGAACAAAGAGTGTTTAATAGTGCCGCTCAGCATACACAATCTCAACTCTTGAAAACAATACTTTTCCCAAAACCCGGAATCTCATGATCGCAAGCTAAGGATACTACATAATGCTCTAACTCCAGAATGTCTAAAACAAAGTAAATACAGAAGGGCTGTAACTACAAGAGAGAATGGACAGAGACTCCTCGGTCTGCGGACGCGGCAGATATACCTCGAAGCCTCCGAAAGATTGCCTCTCCTCAAGGATGGTAAGTCTGAGTAGAGGTACCTGGATCTGCACATGAAAAACATGCTCAGGAAGGGCATGAGTACACCACAGCGGTATTCAGTAAATGCCAAGCCTAACCTCGGTCGGGTAGTAACGGAAAGGTTAGGGCCCTACTGAGATTAAATAAAATATAAAGTCCGGCAGTGTAGAATAGAGCAGTATAAATGAGTACAGCAGTAAGAGTAACACAGGACATAAAGGATAACGACAACTGAAACGGAAACAAGTAATCACGGTAAACAAATACAGCTCAACGCAGAGATAAAAACCGGGGGATCTCCCAGGATACCGTCCTGTAGTCCCCAAATATAATATCCAGTGGATCTCCCGGGTACAGTCCCGTAGTCCAACTCATAAATGCGCGGGGATCTACCGAAACACCACATCCGTAGTCCCAAATATAAATACTCAATACTGGGAGAATCTACCGGGTGCAATCCCGTAGTTCCAATGTAAAAGTGCAGGGGGGTCTCCCAGAATACAGATCCATAGTCCCAAAGTAAACATACAGGGGGGGATCTCCCGGGATACCGTCCCGTAGTCCCAAAGTAAACATACAACAGCAACAAGAAGAATACTCAATTCAATCAAATTTCACACCAAGGTAAAGCAGGTATTTCTAACCTAGCATGCTGCACATAATTTAAATAGGGCAGTAGAAAAAATAAGCGGTTAAATCAATTAGACATGCTTCCCTAAGCTAACAACAGGCTTAACTTGCAAGTAGTATAAACGGAACGGAAAACACAATTCTAAGTACTTAATGGAAACCGGATTTTTCAACAATTAGCAAAAGTACGCACTCGTCACCTTACGTACAAGGCATTTCAAACATCAATAATACCAAATCCTAAGGAGAGTTTCCCCCACACAAGGTTAGACAAGCCACTTACCTCGAACCGGCTCAATAATCAACCCGAGACCACGTTCTTGCCACAAGTATTCGACTCCAAATGGCCCAAATCTATTCAATTCAATTGCATAATGTAAATAATACTTCAAGTAACTAATTCTACAAATAAATTCTAAGCTAATGCGCGAAATTAGGTGAAATGACCAAAATTCCCCTCGGGCCCACGTCTCGGAATCGGGTAAAATTTATATTTTCAGAATCCTCATACTCTCTCGAGTTCATGCATACCAAAATTATCCAAATCCATGGTCAAATTCCCCATCAAAATTCGTATTCTAGGTCTAAGAACTTTCTTCCCATTTTTCTCAATTTTCATCTCTAAGTCAGAATTTAAATGACAAAACTAAGATAAGATTAATGGAATATAACTAGAAAGGAACAAGGAATCGTTACCCAATGATCTTCTCTTCAAAAACCTCACAAAATCGCCCTACCCCGAGCTCCAAATTTGATTTTTCCAAGTTTTGAACAAAACCCTCGATTCTGCCCCTTTTCTGCCCAGTAAAACCGCATCTGCGGTCCCGCTTCTGCGGAGCCAAGGTCGCACCTGCGACTTCTCACTTAAATAAATTTTCCGCTTCTGCGACATATTTTCCGCACCTGCGGTCTCGCAAGTGTGTTAACCTTCTCGCACCTGCGGCTCTTGGAGCTGGACCAAATTTTCCGCTTCTGCGGCGCCTTACATGCGGTCCCACACACGCAGGTGCGGTTGCGGTCCCACACACGCAGGTGCGGTTATGACAGGTTCAGCAATGCGAAAATCTTCCTAAGTCCAAATTCAACTTCCGTCAAGCACCCGAAACTCACCCGAGGCCCCGGGACCTCAACCAAAAACACAAACAAATCTAATACCACTGTCCAAACTTATACCAATCCTTAAAACACCTAAAACAATATCGAAACACCAATTTAACATCGAATTCGAGCCTAAGAACTATAAAAACTCAAAATTTACGCTTTCGATCAAAAAGTCTATCAAACCTCGTCCGAATGACCTGAAATTTTGCACACACATCACATTCAACAAACGGAGCTACTCCAACTTCGGGAATTCCATCCCTACCCTCGGATCAAAATCTCACTATTAAACCAGAAACTTCAAAAATCTAACCTTCGGCATTTCAAGCCTAAATTAGCTACGGACCTCCAAAATGCAATCCGATCACGCCCCTAAGCCCGAAATCACCCAACGAAGCTAACGGAACCATCGAAATTCCATTTCGAGGCCGTCTTCACACTGTTCCGACTACGGTCAAATTTCCAATACTTAAGCTCTCATTTAGGGACTAAGTATCCCAAAACTCTCCGAAACTCAAAACCGAACATCCCGGCAATTCAAAATAGCAGAAATGAATATGGGGAAAGCAATTAATAGGGGATCGGGGCGTAAATTCTAAAAACGACCGGCCGGTTCGTTACATAATAATAGAATACTTCCGAACAAATTCAATTACGGTGACCGACAAGCCTCTCACGTACCATCACAAATCACTTGCATAACTTAATCACGCTGAAGGAACTGATCACTGCCACCAGCATGCTAATTCAACCATGGCTAACCAATCCAACCTCTTCCAATTTATCCTTAATTGTCTTAGAATAATAATAACTTCATTCAACACACAATGCACTCAACCCGAGTGGCCTTGTAACACGAGACCATGCTGTCTCAAATCCCACGAACCGCCTCATACCTTCTTAGTGCGCATATTCGCATCTCGACTGGTACATCCATTCTGATAATTCCTCTACGAATCCGAAGTCATTTTCTCCCTTTCCTCCCAATGCTACTCTGCAAGTCAAAACATCACAGAACATTCTGAGCCTCTTATCATAAGCTGCTTCACCAGCTCGATTCTTAAACATACTGCGGGCTTGAATCCTTAGGCACCGCATTTTTAACCTTTGAACTCACTAGGACCATTATTGAGAGTCACCCACTCTGACATGGTCCCGAATATAATCAACTGCAAGGCTCCGCTAGCCCATGACCACCCTCTCAAAGAAGCACCCGGCCGAATCACCTTCCTTGCAAGTCACTTCTACGCGAAGCATAATTCCTAAGTCTTCCCAAAGCCTGAACATGAATCGATGATGTCAATTATAGAACACATTCTTCAATTCCTTTGCTCAAATTACCACTGATGTTCTCTTTCCTTAGTCGCAGTAACCCATCAATATGTCGATAACTAGAAATCTCACAAATATGCCGACCAGGCAATCCAACCGTAGGCGGTGGGACTCTCCCACTTAGCGTGAAGCCACTATTACGCAACTTTGGAACCCACCAAGATTCTTTATCTCTTATTGACATGACCTTGCGCAATTAAATCGCCATATTCATCGAAATCCTTCCGTTAGCATTTCATGAACACTCTGAATCTCTAGCAACATTCACATATTAGACCTCTTACCGGATAGTTAATAGAATCCTTCGCTAAAGCTTTGCCAACCATGTGACCGCTGATCTGCTCACAGGAGACATCCCCAAATGTGGAGACTACGCGCCGACATCTTCTAACGTCGCTCCACGGGGTGCAGTTACTACGACATCAATGACCCGTCCTGAGCCCGTGCTCATCCACCCGCTGCACAAGTCCATTCACTCCTCGTGGACGTTAACTAAATGTGCGACAATATATTCCGGTTCAAAGTTATGTTGCATACTTCTTCATATCAAGTAGATCCTCCCCGCCATACCAAATCTCCCGTCGTTCTGCTAGCCAATATTTCAAATTAAGCTCGTAAACTCAATCACCGTCCACTAAAATTTCCCAAATCACTCCAAACTTTCCTCAAGGGTGTAGTTACCCTGCCATAGCATCCACATGCTGCTCTGCCACTCTCCCACTTTGGCCAAACCCTTTTCTTTAAGAAACTATTCGACTTTCGCATCTTACACTTGGCCTTCTAGAAATTTAACCACCGCCTGACACTTTCCACATGTCCTTCATCATCCTTCGCTGCTCAGGTGATGCCTTAGATCAAAAATCTAACTCAGTAGCTCTTGAACCAATAGACCACTACTAACTTTAAACCTTCCCGAAGATCATCTCTTCTCGAGCCATCGACATTAGAAATATCGACTAAATCCTGAACCACCGCACCCCGCGATCTCTGACAGCCGCTTCTCCATTGCTATCTGACAATACCCTACCCCAAAGGCGAATTGTAGAAGATCATAACACCGACAACTTAGCACATTTCAACAAGGTAAACGGCACCTCATCACAGATGAGAATTCCACCACGCTCGCAAATACCAAGTCTCGTTACTCCATCTGAACATTCTTAGCCCGATTGCCTTCCCTCTGCCAGGAATAAAATACCGAATCTCTGAATCATGCACTGAGTAAACCTCCCTTCAGTAATTCGCTGCCCCGACACGTAGGCAAGCATCCTACCATCACATCAATACTGCGCGACAACCGTTCATAAGTACCACGGCAACTTGTGCCTAGCCTCAGTGCTCTCAAAAGTACAACTACTGAGCTGAAACGACAGAATATCCTTCAACTATGCAGGGAGAAGCATCCCGCACCACTTCTGTAGTACCATTACAATTACTCACTCGCCGATTCATGACCAGCTCTTTGCGTCGCATAAGGTCAATTGGGAAGGAAACAAGGCATAAGCCTCAAAGGAATCAAATCGCACGATGAGGAAATCAAGAAGGGAAGTGCTCCTAACAGCCCTGTAGCCTCCCGAAGATAAGTACAGACGTCACCGTACTGACCCGCAAGACTCTACTAGACATGCTCAAGATTCGTGAGACCTAAGGGAACCTAGTGCTCAGATACTATGTTGTCACGACCCAAAATCCACTAAGGGTCGTGATGGCGCCGGACACCATTATCAGGCAAGCCAACACTAAATAACTAGTAACTTCTTGTTTTGGATATTTCTGAATTTGCTTCTTTTATATATTTAACCAATAAAGAATAAGTTCCACTGAATAAATAATAATATCTTGAACAATGTCAATATACTGAATAATCCCATAAACATCCCAGAACCCGGTGTCACAAGTGCATGAGCAATTACTAAGAGAATCGAATAAAGTACAATAACTGTCCGGAATAAAATTGGATAGAAGTAAATACAATACGCTGAAAGAGACTATACTGGCTGCGGGTCGCCTCGAGGAATGCAGCTCACCTAGTCTCCGTATCATCCATGCTGAAACGCCCAGTAGGCCACTAGTAATACCTGTGCCTGTGCAGCAAAAAAATGCACAGCAAGTGTAGCATAAGTACGAAAACAACGTGTACTTAGTAAGTATCCCGTCTAATCTCGAAGAAGTAGAGACGAGAGGTCGACTTCGACACTTACTAGTGGTCCAATAATGGTACACAACAATATAATAATTCGAGGATTTTCATAAACATGGTTGTATTTCGATAGAGTGAAGCGAGTAAACAATCTTTTCTTTTATAGGAAATTCCCAAATGTCCTTTTTCATCATTTATACATGTATTCTCAAACCGATAAGAAACAATATCAACTTCAATAAAATTTCAAGGCAAGCAATACAAGCATGCGCAAATCATGCCGTGGTCGTACGGCCCGATCCAACAATATTTAAACTGTGCACTACTAGAGGGTCGAATGGCGCGAACAATAGATGCATCTATTACCCCGCTCGCGAATCATACATGCGACACGGTCAAATACAAATAAACAATCACCCTGCTCACGACTCATACATGCGACACAGGTACACATAGAAACACATATTCAAACAGCCAATCAGGACATTTATCAAGGAAATAATTATTCAAGGAGGTGTAATTTCCCCCTTCTTTTTTTTTACAAGTCACGAAAATGAAGTTTAACTCTTTTAGAAAATCATTATACACGTTCAATATGTTTTAAGCATTTTTAAATTGACAACGATATTTCAATTATTGCAAGTAAAGCATGCTATTGGGTCCTAGACTACCCAGACATAAGCATAATAGTAGCTACGCACGGACTCTCGTCACCTCGTGCGTACGTAGCCCCCACAATTAGCAGCACATACTCAATTAATTCACCTATGGGGGCAATTCCCTCTTACAAGGTTAGAAAGGAGACTCAAACCTCAAAATTGGAGCCGAATGATCCAAAACTATTCAAATGGGGTAAGAACTAGTCAATACATGCTCAAAAGTTCATATTCTAATTATTAAACCAATTTCCCAACCCTAAATGCAAGGTTCCTAAAATTCATCCCCGGGCCCACGTGCCCGGATTTTGTAACCCATAACCTAAGGATCAAGAATATATGATTTCTACTTCATGCCCTAACAAATTTCGTGGTTAAATCTTGTTTATATCAAACTCTAGGTTTTTCATCTAAAACCCTTGATTTTCCCTAATTTTCACATGTTAATCTACCCATAATCTATGTATGTAACTCATGTTGTGTAGAAATTACTTACCTCAAAGTGCTAGATGAAAACCCTCTTCCAAAAGCTCCAAAAATCGCCTAAGAGGATGAAGGAAATGAGCTAAATGGTCTAAGTCTCGAAATTAATAGTTGGACACAGCCCTCTGATGTCACATTTGCGACAGGAAGATCGCAAATGCGAGCTTCGCAAATGCGAAGATTGCATCGCAAATGCGACCCCCAACTGAACTGGCCTAATTCGCAAATGCGATAAGGGTTTCGCAAATGCGAACCCTTCAGGCCTCGCAAAAGCGACCCAATTATGGCAAATGCGAACGATCCCCCCAGCCTCCCAAGTTCGCAAATGCAAACAGAACCTCGCAAATGCGATGACCGCATTTGCGACCAAAACATCGCAATTGCGATCATACCAGTACCAACAATCTTATTTCTTGGCAAATCACTCCGAAGCTATCCCGAAGCTCACCCGAGCCCCCGGGGCTCCAAACCAAACACCCGCACAAGTCTAAAAACATAACACGGACTTGTTCGAAGCCTCAAATCACATCAAACAACGCTAAAACCATGAATCGCACTCCAATTCAAGCTTAATGAACTTTAAGATTTCAAATTTCTACTTTCAGTGTTTAAACCTATCAAATCACGTCCGATTGACCTCAATTTTTGCGCACAAGTCATATTCGACATTACGGACCTACCCCAACTTCCGGAATCGGAATCCAACCCCGATATCAAAAGGTCAACTCTCGGTCAAACTTCCCTAATACCTTCAAATTTCTATCTTTAGCCAAATGACTCCAAAATAACCCACGGACCTCCGAATTCACTTCCGATCGCACACCCAACACCAGAATCACCATATAGAGCTATTCCTAGACTCGGAATCCTAAACGGACATTGATAACACTGAATGCACTTTAACCCAAACTTATGAAATTCTTCCAAAAATGCTAACTTCCACAACAGGCGCCAAAACGTTCCCGGGTCTTCCAAAACCCAGTCCGGACATACGCCCAAGTCCGAAAATATCATACAAACCTGCTGGAACCTTCGAATCCCAACTCCGAGGTGGTTTACTCAAAAATCCAATCTTAGTCAATTCTTTCAACTTAAAGCTTTCGAAATGAGAATTCTCTTCCAAATCAACTCCGAACTTCTCGGAATTCGATTCTGACCACGCGTACAAGTCATAATACATGGAGTGAAGCTACTCAGGGCTTCAAACCGCTGAACGGCGTGCTAGAGCTCAAAATGACCGGTCGGGTCATTACAGTAAAGAACTCTTAATCGGGACATACGACCCTTGTAAAAAGATTTATGATGAATATATGAAACTTTTTTCCTTCGTGGCTTTTGAATTTGTTCCCCCTTTTTTGGTTATCTCTTATAAGGGTTGAAACGCCTTAGCGTAAAATTTTGATTTTGCGTTTGATGATCTGAGGTTCGGGGTGGTGAAGACCGATAACATTGACTGTTTCCAATCGATGAGCCCCGAATGATTATTCGAACTTGAATTTATGTAGCCCTTAAGCTTAGTGGTCGAGTGAGGACCTGATCGAACTCGAAATAAGGTAGCCCTTAGGCTTTTAGTCGAGTGAGAATGATTTCTTGAACTCGAAGTAAGAGTCTGCTCAAACTTGAAATATGGTAGCCCTTAGGCTTTTAGTCGAGTGAGAATGATTTCTCGAACTCGAAGTAAGAGTCTGCTCAAACTTGAAATATGGTAGCCCTTAGGCTTTTAGTCGAGTGAGAATGATTTCTCGAACTCGAAGTGAAAGTAGCCCTTAGGCCTTTGTAAAGTTAGTATTAGGCCGATCTGGCCTTTGTAAAACGATTGTACAAACACATATATAAGGCTTTCCTACCCTTTTCAGCTTTTGAAGTTTTCCCTTTGTTTATCATTCACGTTCACAAAGGTTTTAATGCCTTAGCATGAAGTAAGGTACTATTCGAGAGTCCGAACAGTTTAGTACTCATTAGAGTTTTCAAGGATTGATATTATCGAAGCCTTTTATGATTTTGCCGGGGGTAGTCCTTTTAACCGATTTTATGAAAGAATTTGAAGGCCTGTTTTGTTACGGAATTCGGACGTCTTCGAACCGTGCTAATTTGGTCGTAGCCTCTTTAGTCCGGGATTTTCCCCTTGGGCTTATTTTCCCATTTTACTTCGAGCTTGCCGGAAGTGTCAGTCCCCGAGTGGGGTGGCCGTAGCCTATAAAGATCGAGAGTTGCCAAAAAGGTCTCATGATCTCAAATCTTTAATGATTCGATCTCGTTTATTTTTCAGACGGCAGTCCCCGAGCATGGGGGTAATTATCCGAACTCTGGTTATGATCGACCCTTGAGTTTGTTTACATAGTAGACTGAGAGTATGAAATTGTAAAGTAGAAAATTTTTTCTAAGGCATGAGATATTGGTAAGGAAAAATACTTCTCTTTATAATTGATTATACATGCGTACATGTTTTGTGCCAAGGCTCGAGCAAACTATGCGGGCACGGTTCTTTTACCGTTTGGCCCTTACAAATTTTCCTATCGAGGCGCTGATGCCATGAAGTAATTTCCTCGCAACAAAGTTGACATTCGATGGTAATACCCCCAGTATTCGAGGTTGATTGTATGGAAGCCTCGGATACTGGTGACTTGTTCTAAGTTAGCACAATCAATGGTCGTCTCATTAAAAACCTCGCCGGAAAACCCTTTTGGGACAAAACCGGTCTAAGAAAAAAAGAGAGTAACGCGTGCTTTCAGACCTAAACACTTTGTGTCGAGGAGTCCATTGCTGTTTCTGATCGAACACATGCAGGAGTTAGTTTATAATATAAATGAAAATAGAAATGGTCGTACCTTAGCAGTAGTACCGTTTTAGGTGCGATACATTCCAGTTGCTCGGTAGTTGTTTGCCGTTCATTGTGTCGAGCTTGTGGGATCCTATTCTGATGATTTCGAGAACCTGGTACGGTCCTTCCCAGTTCGGACCCAGCTTCCCTTCATTTGGATTTCGGGTGTTGAATGTGACCTTTATTAGCACCGAGTCCCCAATGTTAAAATGTCGAAGATTGGCTCTTCGATTGTAGTACATTTCGATCCGTTGTTATTGAGCGGCCAATCGAACGAGGGCAGTTTTATGTCTTTCGTCCAACAATTCTAGGCTCGTATTCATGGCCTCGTTATTTGACTCTTCTGTGGCATATCGAAATCTGATGTTGGATTCTCCGACTTCGACCGGGATTAGAGCTTCGGCGCCATAAACTAATGAGAACGGCGTTGCTCCAATACTGGATTTCGATGTTGTGCGGTACACCCATAGAACTTCGGGCAGTATCTCTCTCTATTTCCCTTTGGCGTCGGTCAATCACTTCTTAAGGTTCTGAATGATGGTTTTATTGGTCGATTCAGCTTGTCCGTTCCCGCTGGGATGATAAGGCGTGGATTGGATTCTTTTGATCTTGTGATCCTCGAGAAATCTAGTCACGTTGCTGTCAATGAATTGCTTTCCATTATCATATACGATCTCGGAGGGCATCCCGAATTGGCATATGATGTGATCCCAGATGAAGTCTATGACTTTTTTTCTCTGACTTTCTCGAAAGCCTGTGCTTCAACCCACTTAGAAAAATAATCAGTCATAAATAAAATAAACTGAGCTTTACCAAGGGTCGATGGAAGAGGGCCGGCGATATCCATCCCCTATTTCATAAACGACCATGGGGATAAGACCGAATGGAGCTGCTCTCTGGGCTGGTGAATCATTGGCGCATACCTTTGGCATTGGTCGCATTTTCGAATGAACTCCTTTGCGTCTTTCTCCATATCGGTCCAGTAGTATCCTGCTCTGATTACTTTGTGGACCAACGATTCGGCACCGGAATGATTTTCACAAGTGCCTTTATGAACTTCTCATAAGACGTAATTGGTATCTCCCGGTCCCAAACATATTGCCAACGATCCATCAAACATCCTTCTAAACAGCGTTCCATCTTCGGCCAAAGTGAACCGTGATGCCTTTGTGTGCATAGCTCTCGACTCCTTTGGATCCGATGGGAGCTTTCCGTTCTTTAAGCACTCTATGTACTTGTTTCTCCAATCCCATGTCAGACTCGTTGAGTTTATTTCGGCATGGCCTTCTTCGATCACCGACCTCATGAGTTGTACGACAGTCCCCTAATTGAGTTCGTCGTCTTCGACCGATGAACCTAGATTGACAAGAGCGTCGGCCTCGATGTTCTGTTCTCGAGGTACATGTTGCAAGGTCCATTCCTTAAACTGATGTAGAGTTGTCTGTAATTTATCCAAGTATCTTTGCATTTGGTCTTCTCGGACTTCAAAAGTATTGTTAACTTGGTTTACCACGAGGAGGGAATCACACTTGGCCTCTATGACCTATGCTCCCAAACTTTTAGCTAGTTCGAGACCTGTAATCATGGCCTCCTATTCGGCCTCATTGTTAGTCAATTTCGCAGTTCTAATAGACTGTCTAATTATATTACCCATGGGTGATTTTAGCACGATGCCTAGTCCGGACCCCTTCACGTTCGAAGCACCATCCGTAAAGAGGGTCCAGACTCCGGAAGATGTACCCGCTTTCATCAGTGAATCCTTTTCAACCTCGGGTAAGAGGGCAGGTGCACAGTAAACCACGAAGTTTGCCAAGATTTGAGACTTGATGGCGGTTATCACAACACATATTGGATGACATTGGAAGTATGGTTTTAGTTTCCTAGAGGCGCTTATTAAAGCAAGCACTAATTTTTCTAAGTGTAGATATCTAGTTTCGGCCTCACCTAAGGTCCGACTAGCATAATAGACAGGGAATTGCATACCTTGTTCTTCTCAGACCAGGACTCCACTTACCGCTATCTCTGAGACTGCCAAGTACAAGTAAAGTTGTTCTTCCAATTTCGGGGTATGAAGTAGCGGCGGGCTCGATAGATATCACTTTAGTTCCTCCAAGGCCTGTTGGCATTCCGGAGTCCAAGCAAAATCGTTGTTATTCTTAAGCAGTGAGAAGAATAAGTGACTCCTATCTGAGGACCTCGAAATGAATCGTCCTAGGGCGGCTATGCGCCCCGTTAGCCTTTGCACGACCTTTACATTATCTACGGACGTGATATCCTCGATGGCTTTGATTTAATCGGGGTTGATCTCGATCCCCCGATTGGACACCATGAAGCCAAGAAACTTGCCCGAGCCAACCCCGTACGCGCACTTTTCTGGGTTGAGCTTCATATTGTACTTCCTCAGTATATCGAAGGTCTCCTGCAAATGCTGTAAATGGTTCTCTGCTCGCAGGGACTTTACTAGCATCAATATAAACTTCCATAGATTTCCCTATTTGTTCTTCGAACATTCGATTTACTAGGCGTTGATAGGTTGCGCCAGCATTTTTTAGTCCGAATGGCATTACATTATAATAGTAGGTGCCATACTTCGTGATGAACGAAATCTTTTCCTGGTCTTCCGGGTTCATTTGTATTTGGTTGTAGTACCCGGAATAGGCATCGAGAAAACTGAGAATCTCGTGGCTGGCCGTGGCATAGATCATACGATCGATGTAAGGCAAAGGAAAAAAATCCTTGGGGCATGTGTTGATACCTAATTTTTCTCTCATATATTTTTAAAATGTTCATGCATACTTTCAAAATATTGTGCATACAATTACAAACATGCACAAGTGTTTTACAATTTTTTCTACAAATTTTTAAAGGGCCTAAATCCATTTATTTCTGCATTTTTAATTATATAAATGTTCAAAACTATCCCTTATATTATTTTATGATGATTTAATCATCTAAATTCATCATTTATGTTCATATGAGTGTTCACATATTTTAATTGCATTTTTTATAATTATATTTGCACATTTAAGACTATAATTGCATATTTTGCAAAAATAGCCCCTACATATGCATAACTACATTATCTATACAGAAAATGACTTTTCACATTTTTACAATATTGAACAATTATTTTAGATCACCTTCATGTTTGAAAATCATTTTTTATCATTTAATTAGCTATTTTTAAAATTAGTTTATTTAGTAAAATGAGTATTTAAATAATAGCCTCTAATTCACACCCAAAATCGGACCCCCCCCCCCCATCCTATTTATTTAACCCAAGCCCAATTCAAATCAGACCCAACCCAACTAAACCTAACCCGACCTAGACCCCCTTCTAATCTTGGCCGTTGATCTCTGAGATCAACGACCCTTATTCTTTCTTACCATATTAATCCCAAACGACCCCCTTCACTCTCTCATTTACGCTGCCTTCGTTCCCTAGCCTCTCCAACTCTCTCTCAACTCGCCCCTAACCCTAATCGCTGTCACCGGCGGAGACCTCCTTTCCATGGTATTTTTGTACATTCTCCGGCCACCACCGGTTTCCTATACCCTCTGGCTATTGGATTTCATGAGTCCTTGAGAGGATCTCAAGGAACTCCAACCTGTTCCGATTTGAAAGTTGTTTACCGGCCTGTCTCAGGCCACTTCTGTTTGTGAGTATGGATTTCCTCTTGTTTCTAGTATGAATCCATGGGTTTTCGACCGATTCTCTTCATCTCTACTATTTTCTGAAAACCCTAGTTTTACTACTGTTCGAATCTTTTCAGATCTTTATAGATCTAAAGTGATTCAAGTATTATTGGGTATTTTCCTTTAAATCTCTTGGTTTAATTAATTGTTTCGACTTCGTTTACTCTTTCTAGGGTTCATCCCAGATTTTCTTCAAAAGGTTTTCTTTACTTTCAAATATTAAACTAATGGTTTCCTACATATTTGATTAATTTTCGTGTATATGTTTAAACCCTAGATGCTCCTGTTCGCGACACTGATTTCTTCAATTTTTTGTTATTGTGTTTGTTTCTGTGAATCAGTTGTATCGACTGGTTCTATTTTAGTTTTGAATAATTTTTCTGTTGAAACCAGTATTCTTTGGAATTTCTTTTTACTTAATTGATTCCTATTAAGGATTTGAACCAATTCTTCCCGTTAAAATCAGTATTTCTCCGTGATTTACCTATTTTCTTTATTTGTGACTTTAATTAGTACTGCTTGCCTTAATTAGACTATTAGTCTGATTTAGGGATTTAATTGACTCCTATATGTATATGATTGATTTGTTTACCTTATTTGAATTACAATCTGAATCGTTAAGGGATTCCCCTCAATTTAAGGGGGTCCTTTCCGGATTCTTCTGTGGAAATTGATCAAGTTAAGTCCCCAATTAATTACCTTATTTGCCTACCTTACTAAGTGATATATAAACTCTCATTCTTACTTCTTTAAACACGAAAAACGAACAATAGTTCAAAACACACACACACACAAAAAAGCTTTCTCTCATCTCTCTCTCTGCTACTTATGTTCATTGCTTGTCTAGCCGGCTGAAAGCCAGGGCTAGGCTATTGAATCCTACCTACTTTATCTTCTATTTCTGCTCCCTTAACTGGTATGCTCTCACTATTGCCATTCAATTAAACCTATGTGTTTTCTTATACCAGCATGCCTTTCTTCTGAACTTGTATGTTTTTTCTATTCAGCATGTCTACCGCTATTTAATTCAACCATGTGCCCTGTTATCAGCATGCCTACTTATCTCATTAGATCCTATGCCTCATGATTATTATCATGTTCGCTAGAATCTATGCTTACTGTTGTTCAATTTGACTTGTGTGTTTCCTTATAATTAGCATGCCTTTCTTTTGCTAAAGCAAACCTATGTGTTCACTACAATAAGCATATTTACTTCTGTTCAACCTATATGTTACTGCAATAACATGTATACTTCTGTTTGATTGAACCGATGTGTCTTGTTTTCAACCTGTTTTCTCCTGTTTAGCCAGACCTATGTGATTCCGCTTTCAGCAAGTCTGTATACTTGCTCATGTCTAAACTGGACCTATGTCTACTTCTCCACTAAGTTGCTCTTAAAATGTTCACCTCCCACAATATGGCTCCCCAGCCCATTATCCCTCTGTATGTGACTGTATGCTCACCTAGTGACAATTAATAAACTAAGTTGAAACTCAAAGTTACCCTGTTTCTGTATACTATTTGACTGCTGGGACCTTGTTGGAGTTACAATGATTGAATGACCCTATTTTCCCCTTACTTCCTGAGAATCCAAAACTATTTTCTTAAAAACTATCTCCTGTTTTAAACTGCTATTCTTAGAACACCTAGGGTCTTGCCCTTCTGGTGTGAGCATTGCTTAGGAGTCCATGAGACTCCTCTAAACTTTGACACACTGAAGTTGGCTTTCCAAACTTGCTCACAAAGGGTTACTTTGAAAGTTTTCTGGTGTGAGCATTGCTCGGGGTCCCTTCTGGCCCTTGGGAACTTTGACACACCAGGATACCATTGGGTGCACTATGTGATTATGGCATTTTGGACTATTTGAAGGCCTGGAATTTCCAGGTTCACTTTGGGCCTCTATTCAGGCTCCCTATAGCATAATTTGTTCCTTCTGTAATTCATATGGTCTGTAATAATATTTCTTGCAAACCAATATTGGGGGAAATTAGTAAAAAGGGAGGGATTCTTATATAATTTTTTTTGGGGAAATTGGGTAGAAATCATGTCCTTAGGTTTATTATAACTATTTGCTTGCATTAGAGAGCATGTTCTTAGGATTACTTACTTGCACTAGATACCATGCCTATAGGTTATTGCAATGTCTGTTATTTGGATGCCATGCTTATAGGCTACCACAATGTTTGTTCATTTAGATACCATGCATAAAGGGTTTAAAAATCAATCCAGCATACTAGATACCATACCTGTAAGTTTGCTGCGATACCATGTCTATGAATCAGTCCTGCATTCTAGATACCATGCCTATAGGGTTAAAAAATCAATCTTGCATTTCAGACATCATGCCTGTAAGTTTGAAATTAGTCTGTACTAATAAGGTTTAAATCAGTTTTCTGCATGTCATAAGGTTTCAACTAATTGCTGCATTTAGATGCCATGCCTATAGGATTTTTAAAACCAATTTCAGCATTTAGCTACCAGTACCTATAAGTCCAAAATCAGTCATTATACCTAGACAACATGCCTATAGGATCCAAACTGCCTGCTTAAAATTGTTTACTGGTTTACTGAGCTCTTGATTAATGACATGTTTATAGGACATCACTGTTACACGCCTAGGCAAGCCTGTAGGGCGACTAGAATCCTGCAAACCGTAAAACTACGCTTTTTGTTATTTGTGAACTGCCCAGATTCAACAGGTCTTAAAAAATCAATAGGCAAACTGATTAGGTTTCTATCACCTTGATTTAACATGATGCGACATACATTCTATTTGCTCACCTAGATATCCTGCTCTAGGACCTTTGGAAATGTCTGAAATCTTGTTGTTTGAGACGTGTTGTTGTTTGCTTATTTGTGGAGGTAAACGTGAGCCCCCTTAATTGTTCTTTACTTGACAGTCCTAATTGTTTTGATTGTCGCCTAGATTTTTCTCCTTTAAGTACCTTAGGAAAGTATAGAACTTCCTAAATTAGAGGTCCTAAACATCTCCAGGGCCATAAGGAAGGGACGGGTAATGCACGCATAGAGTTCGTTTAATCTAAATTGCTTCTATAACCACTAAGGGGAGGGTAATTGGGTAGTAAAAGGATATGATGACCTGTGTGCTAATGCCGCGTGTAACCCCTCTAGTTGAGGAAGGCTTACCGGGTATTGTACAGATGTGATCCTGTAAGCTAAAAAACCTAGGACCCTTTTTACCCCTTGTAATAAATGTAATACCAATTTGTCTAAATTGCTTTATCTGTTTATAAGACTAATTCACATAATTTTAGTTCGGCCAGGACCCACCGTTGTGGACCACAAGGGGTGCCTAACACCTTCCCCTCAAGGCTATTTCGAGCCCTTACCCAAGTCTCTGGTAATGCAAACCAGTTTCATGAGTTATTTGCTCTAGGTGCCCTAATGCACCTTAAATGCGTTAGGTGTCGACTCTTCAAATTCCATACCCAACTCCCAAAAGGAAATGAGTTTTTCCAATGAATGCCGAAACCCGGACTCTGTGAGGAAAAAGGGGGCGCGACAGCATGCCTTATTCAGGTCTTTATAATCTACACACATTCTAAGTTTGTTTCCCTTCTTAGGGACTACCACTACGTTTGCTAGCCATTCGGGATACTTTAATTCTTGAATGGATCCTACTTTGAGAAGTTTGGTTATCTCGTCCTTGATGAAGGTATGTTTAATCTCGGACTGGGATGTTCTTTTTCCTTCACCGGGCGGAATTTAGGATCCAGGCTCAGCTTGTGAGTGGTAATTTCCTGCGGGATGCCTGTCATATCAAGATGGGACCAAGAAAAGCAATTCATGTTAGCTGTAAGGAAATGAATGAGTTTTTTCCTGAGCTTGGGGGTTTGCCCTATGCCCAGGTATACCTTTCGTCGGGCTGATGTTCAGCCAGTGTGACTTGTTCCAGCTTTTCGACCGTTGATTTGGTGGCGTCGTAGTCATCGAGAACTATGAAAGATCGAGGTATCCCATAGTCGTCGTCCTCATCGGTCCCCGGCTTCTCCGGTTGGGTCGAGGCTGGTGTCTGTGGTTACTATTTAGCCTCTTGTTTTCCCTTTGAATCTGATCCCTTTGCTGAAGAAAGTGCTGACACCGGTATCACTTCATCGATTGCAAACATCTCCTTGGCGGCGGGCTGCTCCCCGTACAATTTTTTTACTCCCTCAGATGTCGGGAACTTTAGAACTTGGTAAAGGGTCGAGGGTACTGCTCTCATGTTATGGATCCGAGGCTTTACGAGCACGGCATTGTACCTCATGTCACCCTCGATCACATGGAACTTTCTTTCTTGGATAGTCCCGGCCACATTCACAGGAAAAGTAATCACACCTTTGGTGGTTCGCTCGCCATGTTGAAGCCGTTAAGTACTCGGGCTGGAACAATTCGATCTTGTAGGCTGAGCTGTTCTATGACCCTCGATCGAATAATGTTGGCCGAGCTACCTGGATCAATCAAAACACATTTAACTTGAATTTTATTCATAAGGAAAAATATTACCAGTGCGTTGTTATGAGCTTGTTCGATCCCTTCTGCATCCTCGTCGCTGAAAGACAAGGTCTCTTTCGGTAAGTAGTCCTGTGTTCGCTTTTCCCTTGTGATTGTCACCTTGGTGCGTTTAAATACCGGTCCTTGGGGAATATCGACCCCTCCAACGATCATGCGAATCAGGTGTTGTGGCTCTTCCTGCTCGTTCTATTTGAATCTTTGTTTTTGAACTGGTTCTTGGCCGGATCACTTAAAAATTCCCGAAGGTTCCCCTCGTTGAACAATCGGGATACTTCCTCCCTTAGATGTCTGCAATCTTCTGTTTTATGGCCATATGTACCATGATACTTGCATATTTGGTTTTGATTTCTCTAGGCTGGATCGATCTACAGAGGTCGAGGCCACCTGGTAACTTTGATACGTCCAATGGACGATACTATGGCGGAAGCATCTCGTTGAAGTTATATTCTGACAATCGAGGTGCTTCTTTGGACCCGACATCCCTATCGAAACCACTCTTGCTCATGAGTCCTCGGGAGGTCTGTCCCGATCATTCCTTCTATCATTCCGAACGGGGTTGCGTCCAGGCCCGTTATTTCTCCGATCTCCACCGTATGGCTGATATTGGTCTCTGTTCGGCCGTGGCTCCCGGTCGAAGTCCCTTTTAATTCTATCCACGGGCCTGTTAGGATAAACTGACCTGGTTGGAGCCCCCAGTTGATCATACTCGACCATGATCTTTGACTGATACCGATTATGTACATCGGCCCAAGTGACAGTTGGATATTCGATCAAATTCTGCTTCAACTGCTGTGAAGCTGCGGAACTCCGAGCGTTGAGACCTTGAGTAAAAGCTTGAACACCCAATCGTCGGTGACCGGTGGAAAATCCATCTGTTCCATTTGGAATCGAGATACGAATTCCTTGAGCATCTCCTTGTCTTTCTGCCATACCTTCAAAAGGTCTGACTTTCTTGTAGCAACCTTAATGGCTCCGACGTGTGCCTTTACAAAAGAATCTGCAAGCATAGCAAATGAATCAATAGAATCAGGTGGTAAATTATGGTACAATATCATAACACCCTTCGATAGAGTCTCCCCGAATTTCTTCAGCAATACGGATTCAATCTCGTCATCTTCCAAGTCATTTCCCTTGATGGCGCACGTATACGAGGTACATGTTCGTTTGGATATGTCATCCCGTTATACTTCGGAATGTCGGGCATACGGAACTTCTTAGGGATTGGCTTCGGAACCGCAATCGGGGGAAAAGGTTTTTGGACAAACTTTTAGGAATCAAGTCCTTTCAATACCGGTGGTGCCCCGGGGATTTGGTCGACCCTGGAGTTATAAGTTTCCACCTTCTTATCGTTTTCCTCGATCTTCTTTTCCCCGGTCTCAATTCGCTTTGTCAGTTCTTTGAGCATTTTACGATAGCAGGATTGGTCTCTGATTCTCCTCCATTCGATCTCTTTGGAACTGATTCGGATCTATGAACAATTTTTTGTGATGGCTCGAGCTCGATCCTGCTTGGTGCACGATTATGATTTTGGAGTTTTGATATTGCATCTTGTTGGGTCTGCAACATTTTGAATATCATTCGAAGGCTAATCCCGCCTTCTTCACCGCCCTGCACGTTCTGATCAGCTGTTCGATCATCTCTGCGGATGCTATTTTCAATATCGACGGCCAAATTCCCATTAATAACAATATGGGAGCTGGCGTCGATTGCGTCCACGGCCAGGGCTCCATCAGGGTTGACTGGAGGTACTCCATTTCCCGGGGCGGTTATGTTGTCTTTCTCGCCATGGAAACCAAGGCCATTGTCTGTGTGTGTGGGTGCTACTTGAGAGTTTGACATGTTGATCCTGGAATCAAAGGCACTTCAAAGAACAAGCGTAAAACAGCGTGTGTTACGAAAACTGTACCAGTGTTATCCTTAGCCCCACGGTGGGCGCCATATTGTTTACCCTTAAAATTGGATAACAATTAAACTTATAAGTGATTTTAAGGATATGTGATTTCACTTGGCACAAACTGATAGAGATGAGAATTAATGTTAGGAATTAACAGTAAATAGAGCAAACCAATATGATGAACAACTGTGGCCCTCGAGCTAAACCACCCTCGAACCAGCTGAGTATGCTTAATGGAAAGTATGAACTGAACAACAGTGTTTAAGAGAGAAAATATAATGTATTGCCTTGTTATACGTGAATGTAATGATGGTTACAAAATGATTAGGACCCCCTTTATATAGTAGAGTAATTCTACTTATAGTACAATTCTAAATATCGAAGGAAATACCATGATTGGCAATAACTGGTCTTGACTCGATACGTGCCGATATTTCCGCCATGATCCTCGTCCGATCACGGATATCCCGGCTCTCTGTTATTCGACTTAGCAGTCTTCCTTCGATCTGGCTCGATCTCTTTCTCGCTTCGGTCTCGATCACGGATGGTCTCAATCTTGATTGGTCATTAATTGACGAGCTTATCAATTCATCCACGTACCATGGTTCGATACGATGCGAAGACGAACCAGTATGCTACTACCCCGATTTCGGTTAGCCATACAAAATTAGAGAGGCCTGATTTTGACCATATACAGTACCTTATTCATCTAATTCACTAACAGGAAAACGAAAGTTTATGATGGCGTTCACTCAAAAATCAATCGGAATTTAGCTTGTCGCTGACGATTTTGTTAGAAATGTCTGTAAAAGATTCTCATTTTTTTGTGTGATTTGTGATAGATGTAGTATCTCGACAACAGGTTGACACAAAATACTCCGTACTAAAAGTAGTTAATGATAGGCTATAATTGCGTATTTTAGTCGTTTATTACACTCTAATTTACTGCACTTTAATTGAGTTTGAGCTTTAACCGCTAGTGTTTTGCACTAACTGTGTGTTTTATGCCTTGTAGGAGTGATTCCGAGCTATATAGATGTTATGGAATGAATTCAAGTGATTTGGAGCTTTAAAGTCTGAGTAAAAGTCCAAAGAATTAAGCCGGGATCGTGTCATGGGTCAACTATGATAGATAAGAACAAACGAAGACTCGAGTAGGCATATTGCACACTGTCTAGTAAAATAAACATAACTCTTTGCTCAGAACTCCATTTGGACTATGTAATATATGGTTGGAAAACTCACTCAAAGAAATACAACATTCATGTTTTACGTTTTTCTAAATTCCAAAGGGAACAGGGTAAAAAACTCGGTCGAAACCGCGATCGCGGACTGAGGCAGTGCACTTGTTAATATGCGCGGCCGCTAGCGCGGTCACCAGGCCTGGAAACTTGTCCTTTTTCACATTGGAGAAGGTATAATTGTTTGGGACCAACCCTACTTGGTAAATATACATGGAAAAACGGTATTTTGAGGAGGTTGGACAGATTTGAGACACAGATTTGACCTAAGGAGGCAGAGACACAATAGGAGCAAGGCGGGGAATTCTTCTACGAGTTTTTCCTTCCTCTTCCTATTTTTCATTGTTGGTTATGACTTTTAGTATTGTTGTTTTACATACTATTATGAATAGCTAATTTATTATCTAGGGTTTTGATGGAACCTTTTGTAGGATAAATTCTTGTTATGTTTTTATATAATTGAGCCGTAGTATTTTCTCTAGTTGTTCAACTATATATTCTTGTGGTTGATTGAAGGGCCCTCAATTAGCCGTGCCTATTTAGTATGTATTACTCGGGAGAGAGTGCATATTTAGGTAATTGTTGAAGAACATCACTCCCGACGTATGTGAGGAATCAATAACCAAGGGTTTAAAGGTGGGATTAGGGATAACGAAACCTTGGGTGCGATCTAAATGAGCTGTAATTAAAGTCAGCTAGCGTAACTTGGGAGATTATGTCTAGTAAATTATCGTAATTACTCGGCAGAGAATTGCAACACGCAGAGCGCTCATGATCGGTAGAGAATACTTAGGCGAAATTATAGAAGATATAGCGGGAAGGATTCCGACAATTGAGGAAATCATAACTCTAGACCTCCTTAATCTTTTCTCCCAGTTGTAGTATCTTTAGTGTTAATTTATTATTTTAATTTGTTAGTTAGCTAATTAAACACAAGAATCTTAATATCTATAAGTTAGGAATTGTTCAAGCTTGTATTCTTGGTGATACTGAACAACTGTAGCCAAGCCTTAGTTCTCTGGAGGATTCGACTCCGGACTTGTAAACCGGATTATATTTGCAATGACCGCTTAGTCCTTTTTATAAGGCATAGTTGGGCGTGATCAAATTTTGGCGCCGTTGCCGGGGAACTAACGGTGTAGTTGTAGGTGTACATATTACTAGGTTTCAAGTTTGAACTTTTATTTTATCTTTTTAGTATTTGTCTTTTTTTATATTTTTTTTTATTTTAGTTTTATTTGTTTATTTGAGAAGCATGACATCATGGAATTATGAGAATTTGGATGTTGGTAATTCTACTTTTAATCCTCCTTATGCATATTGTGAAGGAAACCACCCAGGGAAAAATTATCAAAATATTCCAGAGAGCAAGTTTTGTGCACCAACTCAATATTATATGTGAAATGTGTGTGATATGTGTGGTGGTCAAGATGGTCACTTTCATGGTTGTGCTTATAGTTCTTATCTTCACCCAACCCCTTACTTTGATGGTTCTTCTTTTTGTTGTGAAGTTAATAGGAACAAAGAACCCAGGGATGATGACCAGAAAGAGATCGGAAATATGTTAAAGTGTTGCATGGAACTATATGATAAGAGACCACGACNAGCAATATCTCTTAACTTTGTTATGCCTTGAGAATAGTAAGTACTCTGGCTGTGACGCTTAGGCTCAGTTTTTGACTCTTGTATAAGTACCTTAAATTGTATAATTTTAAATTTGCTTAACTGCTTTGACTAGAGTGTCTTGATGAATCCAATCCTGAATGAGTTATGTGCCATATGTGTGTGTAAGATTTTGTGTTATTCTGTGCGTGCATTTGATGCCTAGAACTTACCCGTGTGTTTGCAAAGCGAAATAGTAGTTTTGTTCAGTCTTGGAAGTGATATAGGCGTTTCTTTGTTGAGCCAGATATGTATATTTTACCCGCCTAATTGTTATGTATCGTAGTTAACCCCTTTGAGCCTGTAATCCTGTTTCTTTGGCAACCGCATTACAAGCCTTACCCATTTGTTTGAATTAACCATCTATTTGAACCATTGTAACCTCTCATGAGCACTTGAATTATTTTTGAACTTTGTAAAAGTTAAAGTGTGGGGTGATTGGTTTAGCTTTTGAGTTGAACTAATGAAATAAGGAGAAAGGTGCACTATTTTGAACAAGTAAGAGCCACTTGAATTGAAAAAAAAATAGTTGTATTGCTGTAAAAAAAAAAGTATTGCTTGATAAGTGGTGACTCTTGATGTAATTGTGCTTAAAGAAGTATGGGGTAATATACGTTGATGTGAAGGTGGAGTTTGGTTTGACATAAGTATGGGGTTTGAATGTTAAAGTATATGTATTAAAGTGCTTAGGGAGGTGTAGTCACTTTTATATCTAAATATATCCTACCCGTCCCGCAGCCTACATTACAACCAAATAAAGTCCTACTTGATCCTAGACTGAATAAGCTCGATTAGTAGAGTAGTACACTACGGGCAAGTCTATGGTGCATCTTTTGTGGCATATGAATGTTATTTCTGAGAGCGAGTGAATTCTTTCTATCTTGAGTTCCTAAGTGCTCTTAAATTTTGTTGTGTGGAACTACTCTCTTTTTTTGTGTGAGGGCACTTGATTCATGAAGGAGAGGTAATGTCAGTGACCTCTATGTTAGAGTAAGTGGGTGAGTTGTGAATAATGCGTGGTACTTGTGAGTCAAATCTTGAGGTGAAAATGTTACGCTTTTGTGCTTAGTCTATTTTAAATATTCTTGGTGTGATGAGTTAGGAGAATTGTTTAAAAAAAAGGTCGTGTCTTTATAAAGTGTAGTTTGATTGCACGAGGACGAGCAATGGTTTAAGTGTGGGGTGTTGATGATAGGCCATAATTGCGTATTTTAGTCATTTATTACACTCTAATTTACTGCACTTTAATTGAGTTTGAGCTTTAACCGCTAGTGTTTTGCACTAACTGTGTGTTTTATGCCTTGTAGGAGTGATTCCGAGCTATATAGATGTTATGGAATGAATTCAAGTGATTTGGAGCTTTGAAGCCTGAGTAAAAGTCTAAGTAATTGAGCCAGGATCTTGTCAGGGGTCAACTTTGATAGTTAAGAACAAACGAAGACTCGAGTAGGCATATTGCGCACTGTCTAGTAAAATAAACATAACTCTTCGCTCAGAACTCCATTTGGACTATATAATATATGGTTGGAAAACTCACTCAAAGGACTACAACTTTAATGTTTTACATTTTTCTAAATTCCATAGGGAACAGGGTGAAAAATTCAGCCGAAACCGTGATCGCGGACCTGATCGCGGACTGAGGCAGTGCACTTGTTAATATGCGCGGCCACTAGCGCTGTCACCAGGCCTGGAAACTTGTTATTTTTCGCATTGGAGAAGGTATAATTGTTTGGGCCCAACCCTACTTGGTATATATACATGGAAAAACGGTATTTTGAGGAGGTTGGACAGATTTGAGACACAGATTCGACCTAAGGAGGCAGAGACACAATAGGAGCAAGGCGGGGAATTCTTCTACGAGTTTTTCCTTCCTCTTCCTATTTATCATTGTTGGTTATGACTTTTAGTATTGTAGTTTTACATACTATTATGAATAGCTAATTTATTATCTAGGGTTTTGATGGAACCTTTTGTAGGATAAATTCTTGTTATGTTTTTATATAATTGAGCCGTAGTATTTTGTCTGGTTGTTCAACTATATATTCTTGTGGTTGATTGAAGGGCCCTCAATTAGCCGTGCCTATTTAGTATGTATTACTCGGGAGAGAGTTCATATTTAGGTAGTTGTTGAAGAACATCACTCCTGACGTATGTGAGAAATCAATAACCAAGGGTTTAAAGGTGGGATTAGGGATACCGAAACCTTGGGTGCGATCTAAGTGAGCTGTAATTAAAGTCAGCTACCGTAACTCGGGAGAGTATGTCTAGTAAATTGTCTTAATTACTCAGTAGAGAATTGCAACACGCAGAGCGCTCATGATCGGTAGAGAATACTTATGCGAAATTATCGAAGACATAGCGGGAAGGATTCCGACAATTGAGAAAATCATAACTCTAGACCTCCTCAGTCTTTTCTCCCACATGTAGTATCTTTAGTGTTAATTTATTATTTTAATTTGTTAGTTAGTTAGTTAAATACAAGAATCTTAATAACTATAAGTTAGGAATTGTTCAAGCTTGTATTCTTGGTGATAGTGAACAATTGTAGCTAAGCCTTAGTTCTCTGTGGGATTCGACTTCGGACTTGTAAACCGGATTATATTTGCAACGAACACTTAGTCCTTTTTATAAGGCATAGTTGGGAGTGATCAAATTTTGGCGCCGTTGCCGGGGAACTAACGGTGTAGTTGTAGGTGTACATATTACTCGGTTTCAAGTTTGAACTTTTATTTTATTTTTTTAGTATTTGATTTTTTTCTATTTTTTTATTTTAATTTTAGTTGTTTATTTGAGAAACACAGCATCATGGAATTATGAGAATTTGGATGTTGGTAATTCCACTTTTAATCCTCCTTATGCATATTGTGAAGGAAACCACCCAGGGAAAAATTATCAAAATATTCCAGAGAGCAAGTTTTGTGCACCAACTCAATATTATATGTGAAATGTGTGTGATATGTGTGGTGGTCAAGATGGTCACTTTCATGGTTGTGCTTATAGTTCTTATCTTCACCCAACCCCTTACTTTGATGGTTCTTCTTTTTGTTGTGAAGTTAATAGGAACAAAGAACCCAGGGATGATGACCAGAAAGAGATCGGAAATATGTTAAAGTGTTGCATGGAACTATATGATAAGAGACCACGACAGATACAAAGGCAAGAGGCAACTATTCATAATTTGGAGGCTCCCGACCTCACATACGTTGGGAGTGATATTGTGGACAATAGCCAATATGAGCATGAATTGGCTGCAGAAATTGCCATTATACTGGAGAATTTAAAAATAATATGATGATAGGCTATAATTACGTATTTTAGTCGCTTATTACACTCTAATTTACTGCACTTTAATTGAGTTTGAGCTTTAATCGCTAGTGCCTTGCGCTAACTGTGTGTTTTATGCCTTGTAGGAGTGATTCCAAGCTATGTAGATGTTATGGAATGAACTCAAGTGATTTAGAGCTTTAAAGTCTGAGTAAAAGCTCAAGGAATTAAGCCAGGATCGTGTTTGGGGGTCAACGGATGATAGTTAGAGCGAACGAAGAATCGAGTAGGCATATAGCGCACTGTCTAGTAAAACGGATATAACTTTTCGCCGTTCCAAATTAGGGTAAAAAACGCGATTGAAACTGCGACTGCGGACCTGACGCGGCAGAACACTGTTGCAGATTCTGAAGGCCACTCTGGCCGCGGTCCTGGCGTAACCGCGGTAGGACCGCGACAGGACGCGTAAACTTCAGGGACCAAAGTGCAAAACACGGGATTTTAAGCCCTAAAACCTATATTAAACGAGGGAAGCCGGCCAAGAAAGGAGAGAATGATTTTTGGAAGTGAAAAACATCAGAAGGAAGGGCAAGAGGCAAGGAGGATCATTGGGCATCAATCTTTAATCTTCTTCTTTGTTCTTTTACCTTTGAATATGAATTCTTTTGTGATTTTTGTTATTTTCATGAGTAGCTAACTTTTCTAATCTAAGGTTTTGGTGAAACCCGTTGGGGATGAATTGGTTGTTATAAGTAATATAGATTTGAATTAGTTTAATCTCTATTTGTTCAACTATGTTTTGATTGTGGTTAATTGAAAGGATCCTCAATTAGCCGTTCCTATTCATTATGTATCTGCTTGAGAGAGAGTGCATATTTAGGTAGTTGTTTGAACAACATCACTCCCGGAGTATAGGCGAGAGTCATAACCGAGGGTTTAGAGGTTGGATTAGAGATAACGATACCTCGGGTGCGATCTAAGTGAACTGTAATGTGAATCTAGCTAGCATAGCTTGAGAGAGTGCGTCTAGTAAATTATCATAATTGCTTGAGAGAGATTTATGATAGCTGGAGAGTTCATNAAAAAAAAAGAATTTTTTTGTTAGGTAGTGTAGCAATTACCCCTTGGTTTTTCTTTATGACGTGGTTCTTTTCCAAGAGTTTTGTTTGAACCGGGTGTAGATGGTTTATTTTTTGGGAGAAGGAGCCATTGTGTTGTGTTTTGAATTGTAGCAATATCTCTTAACTTTTTTATGCCTTGAGAATAGTAAGTACTCTGGCTGTGACGCTTAGGCTCAGTTTTTGACTCTTGTATAAGTACCTTAAATTGTATGATTTTAAATTTGCTTAATTTCTTTGACTAGAGTGTCTTGATGAATCCAATCCTGAATGAGTTATGTGCCATATGTGTGTGTAAGGTTTTGTGTTATTCTGTGCGTGCATTTGATGCCTAGAACTTGCCCCGTGTGTTTGCAAAGCGAAATAGTAGTTTTGTTCAGTCTTGGAAGTGATATAGGCGTTTCTTTGTTGAGCTAGATATGTATATTTTACCCGCCTAATTGTTATGTATCGTAGTTAGCCCCTTTGAGCCTGTAATCCTGTTTCTTTGGCAACCACATTACAAGCTTTACCCATTTGTTTGAATTAACTATCTATTTGAACCATTGTAACCTCTCATGAGCACTTGAATTGTTTTTGAACTTTGTAAAAGTTAAAGTGTGGGGTTGTTGGTTTAGCTTTTGAGTGCTAATGAAATAAGGAGAAAGGTGCACTGTTTCGAACAAGTAAGAGCCACTTGAATTGAAAAAAAAATAGTTGTATTGCTATAAAAAAAAAAGTATTCCTTGATAAGTGGTGACTCTTGATGTAATTGTGCTTAAAAAGGTATGGGGTAATATACGTTGATGTGAAGGTGGAGTTTTGTTTGACATAAGTATGGGGTTTGAATGTTAAAGATATGTATTAAAGTGCTTAGGGAGGTGTAGTCACTCTTATATGTAAATGTATCTTACCTGTCCCGCAGCCTACATTACAACCAAATAAAGTCCTATTTGATCCTAGACTGAATAAGCTCGATTAGTAGAGTAGTACACTACGGGCAAGCCTATGGTGCATTTTTTGTGGCATATGAATGTTATTTCTGGGAGTGAATTCTTTCTATCTTGAGTTCCTAAGTGCTCTTAAATTTTATTGTGTGAAACTACTCTCTTTTGTTATGTGAGAGCACTTGATTCATGAAGGAGAGGTAATGTCAGTGACCTCTATGTTAGAGTAAGTGGGTAAGTTGTGAATAATGCGTGGTACTTGTCAGTCAAATCTTGAGGTGAAGATGTTACGCTTTTGTGCTTAGTCTATTTTAAATATTCTTGGTGTGATGAGTTAGGAGAATTGTTTAAAAAAAAAGGTCGTGTCTATATAAAGTGTAGTATTATTGCACGAGGACGAGCAATGGTTTAAGTGTGGGGTGTTGATGATAGGCTATAATTCCATATTTTAGTCGTTTATTACACTCTAATTTACTGCACTTTAATTGAGTTTGAGCTTTAACCACTAGTGTTTTGCACTAACTGTGTGTTTTATGCCTTGTAGGAGTGCTTTCGAGCTATATAGATGTTATGGAATGAATTCAAGTGGTTGGAGCTTTGAAGTCTGAGTAAAAGTTCAAGGAATTGAGTCGAGATCGTGTCAGGGGTCAACTTTGATAGTTAAGAACAAATGAAGACTCGAGTAGACATATTGTGCACTGTCTAGTAAAATAGACATAACTATTTGCTCAGAACTCCATTTGGACTATATAATATATAGTGGGAAATCTGACTCAAAGGGCTACAACTTTCATGTTTTACGTTTTCTCGAACTCCAAACGGAACAGGGTGAAAAACGCGGTCGAAACCGCGATCATGGACCTGGTCGCAGACTGAGGCAGTGCACTTGTTAATATGCGCGGCCACTAGCGCGGTCGCCAGGCCTGGAAACTTGTCCTTTTTCACATTGGAGAAGGTATAATTGTTTGGGCCCAATCCTACTTGATATATATACATGGAAGAATGGTATTTTGAGGAGGTTGGACAGATTTGAGACAGATTCGATCTAAGGAGGCAGAGACACATAGGAGCAAGGCGGGGAATTCTTCTACGAGTTTTTCCTTCCTCTTCCTATTTTTCATTGTTGGTTATGACTTTTAGTATTGTAGTTTTACATACTATTATGAATAGCTAATTTGTTATCCAGGGTTTGATGGAACCTTTTGTAGGATAAATTCTTGTTATGTTTTTATATAATTGAGCCGTAGTATTTTCTCTAGTTGTTCAACTATATATTCTTGTCGTTGATTGAAGGGCCCTCAATTAGCCGTGCCTATTTAGTAAGTATTACTCGGGAGAGAGTGCATATTTAGGTAGTTGTTGAAGAACATCACTCCGACGTATGTGAGAAATCAATAACCAAGGGTTTATAGATGGGATAAGGGATAGCGAAACCTTGGGTGCGATCTAAGTGAGCTGTAATTAACGTCAGCTAGCGTAACTCGGGAGAGTATGTCTAGTAAATTATCGTAATTACTCGGGAGAGAATTGCAACAGCGTGCTCATGATCGGTAGAGAATACTTAGGCGAAATTATAGAAGACATAGCGGGAAGGATTCCGACAATTGGGGAAATCATAACTAACCTCCTTAATCTTTTCTCCCACGTGTAGTATCTTTAGTGTTAATTTATTATTTTAATTTGTTAGTTAGTTAGTTAAACACAAGAATCTTAATATCTATAAGTTAGGAATTGTTCAAGCTTGTATTCTTGGTGAAAGTGAACAACTGTAGCTAAGCCTTAGTTCTCTGTGGGATTCGACCCCGGACTTGTAAATCAGATTATATTTGCAACGACCGCTTAATCCTTTTTATAAGGCATAGTTGGGCGTGATCTGTAGTATTCCACTAATTGATTTAAATTTTTTAATCTTCCTGGCTAATTAATCACTCCCTTGAGAAAATCCTATTATACTAAAGTCTTCACGAAGTTCACATCACATCACACAATAAGATTAGCAAGAGCATATTTAGCATCTCTGTTACAAACTCTTTTCTATAAGAAAAAGAAAGAAAGAAAAAAAAGAAAAGGAACAGATTAATAGAATTAGCGTGCCATAGAAAATCCTTTTTGTCAACTTTTTAGCCAATAGGATTAATAGACACAAGAACGCATTCAAAATCAGACGTACGTGGGGAGACTTTTCATTATTGAAACTTTACACTCATACTTGTCACACTCAACTAATTATGACAGCTACCTTATTTGCTTGAAATTATTTCCTAATCTGCATGATCTATCTCTCTCTTTTTCAAAATTTACTGACAGCAATCAAACATATGTAGATATGTTTTAATTAGTATAAACGGATGGTATAATGCTTCTTTTTATATCATCGGTGTAATTTACGTTGGATTTTTTTTTATTATCTAATTTAAATAAAGAGGTATGGATGGAAATGAAGGAAAGAAAATTGGAGGGAAATGAAAAGTTTGAAGTATTCATTTTATTAATACACTTTGTCTCTAATCGAAAAATGGAAAGAAAATCTTTGTGCTTATATAGAGAAGCACATCTTCTAACTCTTAAAGAGTTGAGAAGAATTGGTGCCTCGCACCGTCGTTGTCGTTGCTCGCTCGGCTTGGTCTTCTCAATGATATGATTGATTGATTTTTTGGACCAAATTTATTTCCCATTTTTTTGTTATTTATTTTCTTTTCTGATATTTTTTCGGGGAATATTTTAATTCAAAATTCGCGGCCGTAATTTTTCCAATGGTCACGCCTAAAGAAATTTAATTTCTGGCGAACAATCACCTTCTTAAAACGAACATGTATCTTTGCACCTGTTGAAACCCAGATTGTTGGCTATAAATACAGAGGAATAGCTCATTTTCAACCACCGAAAATCTCAAAATTCTCCCCTCTTCTGCATTTCTGCATTTTTTTTTAAAGCAAAACGTAAGCATCAATGTGGTTTACTGCCGTTGTTGAGTTCGACGAAGTTGCTCAAAACTTTTATTCTTCTGATTCTATTTCTGTTTTGTTTCTGGTTTCGTTTTATTTTGCAAAATATTTCGAACACAAATTACTAACCATTTATTGTTACAGAAAGTTACTTACCCACTAATGCTAGGCCAATCATCTTTAATTTCTAGCTAATTGAACTAGTAACAATAAATTCCTCGTCTATTTCGGAACTTTTTATGCTATTGGCTTAGGTAAGAGAACTTTATCTTTCGTATGGCCATGACTAACAGTCTATATACCAATGATTGTGAAGAAGACCATCAAAGTGAGGAATTCAAACTATCTTTTTCAAAGATGAAATGAATTATTGTGCAAAGATCTGTTAAAACTAGAATATGTTCTAGTGTCTTCTAACGTACTGTAATGGATTCTAACTTTATTTAAAACGTTGGCAAGTAGCAAACCTAATCATGTTTCCCTTTATCTCTCTGGTTCTTAATTCTATATACTGATAATATTAAATGGGCCGGGGGCAAAGGTGAAACAAAATAAAAGCTTAACTTCACTTAAACGCCTGAGCTTTGGGAATTTGCACGGAGGCCATTGAGGTTCCAAGAACGACAACTATACCCCTTTATTATAATAATAGTCAAGGGACATTGTGGTCATCTGTAGTGGCGAAGCTAGGAATTTCCCCAAAGGGTATTCAAATTTAAAAGAAGTAGAAAAAATATCTGA
Source organism: Nicotiana attenuata (assembly GCF_001879085.1). Lineage (NCBI taxonomy): Eukaryota > Viridiplantae > Streptophyta > Magnoliopsida > Solanales > Solanaceae > Nicotiana > Nicotiana attenuata. The sequence continues at coordinate 351,324 of NW_017670470.1, read as the reverse complement.
CAAAAGGTGTTCGATATTTGTTATATATTTCTGTACACAGTGCAATTTTTCGACGAAGGGTAGTCAATTATCACCATGTGGCCTCGCCACTGGTCATCTATCTCAATTATAGGAGTAATGGATTATTTGCAAGGAACTTTTTTAAAATGGATAAAAATCATTTACATGCCTAACTTTGCTTTAAAATTCAAATTGTCCCTCTAACTCTGAACATTAAACATTCTTCCCTCATATTTCAATTGACCTTTTTTCACGTTCCTATTTTACCCTCCACATTATCAATCTTAATTTGTTTTGTTTCTTTACTTCTTTAATATCGTGTTTTTTTAATATATGTTATGGACTTACATATAGATAACAAAAAAGGATGAGAAAACTCATATGGATTAGCTGATTGAAAGTAATTGATAAGCATTAAATGCTGGAAATTAATTTCTGTTGTTGAATTAGTTTTATAAATAAGTAGCTAGAATTTGGATAAAAATACTGAAACTGATACGTAATAAATAGTTCATGTGTTTTGTATAAAAGTTTTGATGTCAAGATGCAATTTTTTTTGTTAAAATGATTAATATATATTTAAAGTTATTTAAAAAATTAAAAATTACTAAACAACATATGTAGGAGGACAAGAAAGAAAAATGAAAATGGAATGGAGAGACCTTGAAGTTATACTTTGGGAAGAGACTACTAACCCTTGAAGAATAGACATTAACTTATTATTCTTATTATAACGCCTTTACAATACAAGTTCCCAAAGGTGAAAATGGTACTTTGATCGTGAGAATTTGGACACAGGAGCAGAGCCAGCATGTTCCTACGGGTTCGGCCGAACTCATTAGCTTTGGTTCAAACCTTATATTTATCTTTAATAATTCATTGAATATGTACAAATTATTCATTTGGAAACCAGTAACTTAAAAGGATTAGAATCTGCGAACCCATAGACATATAGGGAATGTATCTACTATTTATCTCAAACCTCAAGGTGTTAAGTGTCACATTCCAAAACCTTATAAAGTACAAGTGGATATTATCTACAACAATAATAGGAGTATATATGAACGTGATTGTCGCATTTACTTGGTTTGACCACTTTGTTAGGCTTTTGAAAGAAAGAACATTACGATTTTTTCAACTTTATCTTGTAAAAAGAGACGTCCTTTGCACGATATTCATTGCAATAAACTTTTTTCCCTTTCTTTCTATTTTTCTAGGGGAGGAATGCGCCTAGATGATGGAAACAAAAGAATAATCCTTGTTGAACTTTGAACCATCAACCATATGTCATTTTATCATATTATAGAGTGATATTACACAATTATTATACTGTAATAATAATTGTAAAAAGAATTATGATTGACTAATCATGTGTTGAATCGACATGGAAAACAATTATCGATTACTAATTTTTTCACTTTGATGTCAAATTAAATTTCGGTCGAAATCATTTTTACCAATAATTGAAGTTCATAAACTTTAAATGTGACAAAGATACGACATGAAATACAATATTCTGTAGAAGGAAATAATATCCTATGACAAATTATAGAGCCCATTTGGATTGGCTTAAAAAAAGTAGCAGCTTTTAAGTGCTGGAGCTTATTTTATAAATAAGCAGTTACATGTTTGGATAAAATTGCTGAAGCTTAAAAAAAAGCTGTTGAAGTGTTTGGCAAACAAGTGCTGATAAGCACTTTTCTTATTAAGAAGACAAAAATATCCTTAAAGTTGTTAACATTATAAAGGAGCTGATTACTACAATATATTTAATTATGAATTAATGCAAATAAAAAATAACTTATATTTTAATTTAATTGATTACTTTAGATCATTTTTATAAATATAGTTCTTGAATGTTTATTTTTCACCACTTTCTATCAAGTAAACTTCCAAAAAAGTCTCAACCTATTTAAAATACTAAATTATTTTGTATAGAAAAAACAGAAACTTAAAAGAACAAAATATGTATAAAGCTACTCTTTTCATTCAAGCTTGAAGAAAAATGTAGAAAAATGAAGAACCAGAGGTATGCCAGGAAGCACAACAACAATAAGTGTGTTGGATCTGTCGATGAAGAGTAAACAAATCCCTTAAAGTAATCATGGCTAGCACTGCTTTTTGAATTTGGGATTTTTTTAATCTTGTTAAGTTTTTGTTTTTTGTTATGGAATTATAGTGGTTATTTACTAGAATGGAACCTAAATTAGTTTGTTATTCTGTTATCTAAACCAGTTATTAGTCTCTTTTAATCAAAAAAAAAAAAAAGAGGAAAGAAGAGGAACGGGAGAGTGGAGGAAATAGGAGGAGTACAATGTTTTAGGGTTTCTTTGACTGAGGGTAATTTTGGTATTATAAAAACTTATAAGGGACAAGAGAGTAATTTTATTGGTCAAACTAAAATGGCTTTTAAGCCAAAATAAAAAAAATTGGGGTTAGCCAACTTGTTGCTTTTGGCCTTTTTTACGCACTTTTCAGCTTTTTTAAGCAGCTTTTTTTTTTTGACAAACACTCCAATAATTTGAATATAAGAAAGTTATTATGTTTATTTTTGTTATAAATAGAATTTTATTTATGGTGAATGTCTATATTTAGAGAGATTCTAGGGTTTATTACTTGGTGGCTAAGTCACCCTCTCCCTATAAATAGAGGGTTCTATTCCATTGTAATTCATCCCAAAATTCAATAAGAATTTCCTCTCTCTCTTTCTCTGCAATATTGTTCTTGTTCTTTTATTGTTTTCATAACACGTTATCAGCACGACACTCTAACCAATTGAGTAGAAGCTTTGGAATTGAGCATAATGATTGTCAATTATGTCATGAACTTCCTTCATGATTAAATTCTGGATTTAAGGTAAGTATTTTACCGTATTTTTCTCTTTTATTCTATACTTTGATTTTAAATACAAGCAAAGACAACAAAGTTTGATTATAACTCTAATGGAGTTTGTAAGAAATTATAACCACCGAAGTGGTAAAATTTCTATGCCTCGCCATGATCAAATTCATGTATGATTGTGGGCAAAGAATTGAAAACCCGTCCCACTGAATTTGCTCCATTCTCATTCCCTTAAGAGATGTGATAGCAGTATGTGATAAGTCTGAAAGAAGACAAAATTATTACTATGAATGTATCAATGGATATGGACGTGGCAATAGAAGAAATTATAATCGTCATCATTTGTGGTAATGAGAACAATAAGGATTCTCAAAATAATCCTTCACTCTATGAAAGTAATATTTGTCATCGATTTGACATGAGATTTTATAAAGCACATATAGATGATTATGGTCCATTCATGATGTGAATGACAACATCTGATTTATGAATATATATTCATTCTTGGAAGAATATGAACGTGCTAGTGGTAGTGAATATACCACACTCACCTCTAGAAGAAGGTTTGAGATGATATAAGAAAATAATGTCATTATTATGGCATGAATGGTCATTGGTCACGTACTTATTGTATGCCAAAATATTTTGGCATTGTGATTATTGGTAATGCAAGAAACAGATCTTGCATGTAATTTTGACCATAACCATAATGGTATAACTTTCTCTTTAAAAGAGATATTCACCATATGGATGTTGATGAATATGTGGTAGTACCAAATTAATTGAGAGCTCTGGAAGAGCCAATTATTACTATTTTGGAGAAACACAATTAATTACCAATAAGGTATTGTGTTGTAGTAAGTCTCAAAGAAACTTATTCAGTTTCCAAAGTATACGCGAAAGCGGTTGATTATATTGAGACTATAAATAAAGGAAAGATTTAATATCTTTTATTACTGCAACTTGTAGCGNATTTGATTATATATAAATTAAATCCGATATGGCAAAACAACTCCTTGGGCATTAATCAGGACTTCTCATAAAAGTAGCTATAAGAGAAAGAAATTTTGAGGGTTGGATTTCTGTTGATTTTGGTGGTATGTGAAGTAACAGGACAAGGTATAGCAAATATAGAGGAGTTGGAATGTTATCACGTAAAGGACTGATCAGAGGAAATGATTTAAAATCATAAGTTCTGTGAAATCTGTGATATATATTAAAAAATTGGATACACACACAACGAAATTGTGGACACTGAAGAAAGATGCAGGTAAAGAAGTTCAAGTTAGTAGAGTTTGCACAAAAAATTCTTCTCTTGCTTGCCATAGTTATATAATTTGCGCAGATTAATCTGATTAATTAATTTATCTCAGGTATTGGCAATCTGTATGATATTACCTTTCTTTCTAGAACATTAATCTAGAGACAAATTTCTTTTTGTCAGAAATGGACTGATTGCCCTATTTTCTTCATCTTTTTTGGCATAATTAGACGGTTAGGGGTCATTTGGATGGAAAACAAGTTTTTTCATGATTAATTATCCCGAGATTAGTTATACCTAACCCTCCCATGGAGATAAAAAATATTATAATTCCGGGATAACTGATCCCGGTATTAGTTATACCATAATTTTATTCCAACCAAACGTTGTATAAACTCATCTCAAATTTAATCTGGAGATTAATTATTCCTTATCCTTCGTAGCAAACGAGCCCTTCGAGTTCAAGTTCTCGTGAAACAAAAAATTAGCCTTTGTTATCACAGTATCTTGTAAATGTGAAATTAAATAATGAATGTACTTAACATTTGTTTTAGTTTTCTTGACTAACCTTAGTAGTTGAATATAGAATTTATCTTTATAACTTTAGATATTCATTTCTCATGGTAAGACTGCTTCTATCAATCTATTTTTGATTTTGCCAAGTAGGAGAGCAAGATGAACTAACTCATTGAACAATAGGAAATATTTTTTAAGTTCTTGGTCGCACTTATTCCTTTTTGTTACAAAATGCAGGAGAGGAATTAAGTTCTAATAAGAACTTTGTTTACTTTTATTTATTCCATTCTTCGGAAGATCACATTACTTTTGAGAAAAACCAAATAGGACAATCGTTGATATATAGCCATGGAAAACGTGGATTGTAAATTTTGTGTATGAAAAGAGAAATTTAATTGAACCTTCTTCTACTCAATTTACTTAAACTTTTTTCCAAACAGACAGGGAAAACATACAAACAATAAGAAAGGGAAGATGGAAAATCTACCTGTTCGAAACGTCACAAAAGATGCACCTTCTTAAGAAAAATGAACCAAATATTGCCACTCCAAAAAGTAGTAAAAACTGATAAACAATGAACAAAAGAAGTCAAGTCGTTTGAAAAGTATAAATCCATTTCGAATTGGCAGATTGTGTTAGGGAATTTTTCTGAAGGAACCAGATCCCTTTATGTAGATGAATAATAAACTACTGTGAAGTAGCACCTGTTCGCATCTAAGCGTCGATTTGGATTTTTGTGCGGCAATTTTTATTTTATTTAAATAATTAGGACAATTATTTTTTTAAGAAGGTTATTTTAGTAATTTAATTTTTAAGTAGAAGGGCAATTATGTAATTTAACTTTTCAGTTAAAGTCTTCCTACTTTTAATATAATATAGATAAGCAGTTACATGTTTGGATAAAATTGTTGAAGCTTAAAAAAAGATGTTGAAGTGTTTGGCAAACAAGTGCTGATAAGCACTTTTCTTATTAAGAAGACAAAAATATCCTTAAAGTTGTTAACATTATAAAGGAGCTAATTACTACAATATATTTAATTATGAATTACTGCAAATAAAAAATAACTTATATTTTTAATTTAATTTCAATTTAATTGATTACTTTAGATAATTTTTATAAATATAATTCTTGAATGTTTATTTTTCACCACTTTCTATCAAGTAAACTTTCAAAAAAGTCTCAACCTATTTAAAATACTAAATTATTTGTATAGAAAAAACAGAAACTTAAAAGAAAAAAATAAGTATAAAACTACTCTTTTCATTCAAGCTTGAAGAAAAATGTAGAAAAATGAAGAACCAGAGGTATGCCAAGAAGCACAACAACAATAAGAGTGTTGGATCTGTCGATGAAGAGTAACCATGGCTAGCACTGCTTTTTGAATTTGGGATTTTTTTTAATCTTGTTAAGTTTTTGTTTTTTGTTATGGAATTATAGTGGTTATTTACTAGAATGGAACCTAAATTAGTTTGTTATTCTGTTATCTAGACCAGTTATTAGTATCTTTTAATCAAAAAAAAAAAAAAAAAAAAAGAGGAACGGGAGAGTGGAGGAAATAGGAGGAGTACAATGTTTTAGGGTTTCTTTGATTGAGGGTAATTTTGGTATTATAAAAACTTATAAGGGACAAGAGAGTAATTTTATTGGTCAAACTAAAATGACTTTTAAGCCAAAATAAAAAAGTTGGGGTTAGCCAACTTGTTGCTTTTGGCTTTTTTTAAGCACTTTTTAGCTTTTTTTAAGCATCTTTTTTTTTTTGCCAAACACTCCAAAAAATAAAAAAAATGCTTAAAAGCTGATCTGGTTTGACCAGCTTTTAAGCCCATCCAAACACCCTATAAGAGCAACGTGATTTCAGCTCTTTTCGGAGCGGTGGGTGACGATAATGTGTGACTTTAAGACTTTTTTCTTCTGTCCAAAAAGTAAAAAGGAAAAAAAGAAAAAGATGAGCCTTTTGTACGAGCATGAATTGCAAATCATAAGTACAGCACGCATGCTAGGAAATTGGAGGCCCATTGTCCAATTACTTAATAAGGTTGAATTGCTCCTGCATGTTGTTCAGTTGTTTAACGAAGCTCCTTTTGTCAGCAATAAGCGCCTTTTGGGCCAGCCCTGCATTCATGTTGCCGCCCTGTAGTGGAGCCTCTTCCCTTCTAAGTTGTCAATTCCTTTGCACACTTGCTTACTATTGCTTAATTTGATTTTTTTCCCCTACAAAATTCAATACATGTAGTGCAGACCTCGACTATTTCATTAATTAGGAACTTATTACCTTCCATCAATACTTATATTTAATAACTTTGCTCATCACGATTTGGCAAATAGAAATAGATCATGACTTAGAGTTTTTTGTCTTTACTGGTTGCTTTGCTTTCTTTTAACACCTGATTAGGGGCGCAGCTACCTTTAGTGAAGGGGATTCAATTGAATCTCGTTCGCCGGGAATTGCACTATATAGAATTCCGTTGACATGGGTTCATACTTCATATCTTCCACATGACATTTTTAATTTTATTTTTGAATCTCCTTACTCACATTTCTGGCTCAGCCTCAAACCGAAAAAAGAAAAAAGTAGCTCAGTACACAAAATATCATGCGTTCTGTCATGGGCGGCTTTCCAGCCATGCCCCATGACCCCTTGGGCGCGCCCCGTGGCGTCCTAGCGAACCTCCCAATGCCTAGCACCACGGACGGCCCCGTGGTCTTGGCCGCGCCAAGTGACAAGCACGCAGGTGCCTCTGTCGCCCCACCGATATCCCTCGCGAGCGCCAAGCCGTAGGCAGAAGCCAACAGCGCCGCGCGCGCAGACCGTGATGCCAAAGACACTGCTGCTGACAACGGACCTGCTGCTGCCTTATAGAAAACTAAGTCATTTTCATTGTAAATATAGAGTAGTTTTATTTCATGTACTTCCATTATGTTTCTCTAGCTTAATCAAGTCTAGTCCTGTAACTTTGGATTATTTTTTTTAAGTACTATTAGGGGGGATCAAGCAATCAAAACTTTCTAGCAAGCAAGCAATTCTCTGTACTGGTGTCTCTCCCCCTCGACACCGCGTTGCTTTTCTGTAATAGCTTTCATTAATGCAATCAAGCTTTCTTTCATTCTGAATTCTCATTTCTGTTCTCTCAATTGCTCTTGATATTGGTTTTCCCGTACGGCACTGACAATCTCGTCTAGCGTACGGAGGGGACCTCAGTTGGCGGACAACAACTGCACTGACATCAGTTGCCTAGCCTTACGTCGCCCTTCCAAGGAATCTCAGGAAGGCGCCGCGTAACAGTTGGTATCAGAGCCTAGGCTCGACATCGGACGAGGGAACNCGATATAGAATGTTTGTCGACAACATCTATGATAACGCTAAATATATATGAGGATCTTACGTCTATAGAAACAATTCAAGTAGAATTGGTTTCATATGAAAGACATGTAGTTTTGGAACTGCAGTTCAAACACTTGAAAGTATAAAGTCAATGGTATGTGCAATCAGTTTTCGATATCTTATATGTCTGGCATGACATGAAAACTTGATATGCATCTAAAGTCCACTATATGGTGTATTGACTATACTTATATGGCAATCCATGAACGATTTAAAATGCTGATAGCATATGCAATTCTTGGAGAATTTTTTGGTCACGAATGATCACATCCTAAGTGCAATTTGTGCACAAAGGTATCTTGCTATAACTATAAGCATGATAATGTGATAGCGAGGATTTTCAAGGTGCAATATATTCATTCAAGTTAATATGGCTGATTTATTTATCAAATATCTACCAAAGATCTTTTGAAGATGGTGCACAAGATTGGAATGCAAATGCTTAAGGATGTGAAGTGATGCTCTCATGAGAGGGAGTTAATACGCGTTGTACTCTTTTTCCCTTACAAGGTTTTGTCCCACTGGGTTTTCCTTGCAAGGTTTTTAACGAGGCAACAAAAAGGCGTATTATTAGATATGTGTACTCTTTTTCCTTCTCTAGAATTTTTTTCCAATTGGGTTTTATTTAGTTAAGGTTTTAACGAGGCATATTATCTGTTGAATAGACATTCAAGAGGGAGTGTTATAAATAGAATTTTATTTATGGTGAATGTCTATATTTAGAGAGATTCTAGGGTTTATTACTTGGTGGTTAAGTCACCCTCTCCCTATAAATAGAGGGTTCTATTCCATTTTAATTCATCCCAAAATTCAATAAGAATATCCTCTCTCTCTTTCTCTGCAATATTGTTCTTGTTCTTTTATTATTTCATAACAATTTTGTTGATTTTCCATGTTATATTTTTCTGGTCTCATGTGAATAACTTCATACATCTAAAAGAACCTCAATCGATCTCCTCTATAAGCGTAGTCCGTTCTAGGGTTTAAGAATTTTGACAACTAATATGTAAAAATAATGGGCAACAACTCTTGCGAATCTATATATATATATATATATATATATATATATATATTAAAGAAAATAAATATAGAAAAAATGTATGAACAATCTAAAAATCAGAAATAAGAGATGTGACGACCCAAAGGGTCATCACCTATTTCCTCATCCATTCCGTGCTTTCGAAGCCTTAAAACCTCATTTTTTTACTTGCCTCAATTTGCGTGCACAGTCCGGGCGCGTAGCCGGAAAGCTTTTATGTTGAAATATGTGAATTCCGTGAAAAATTTGAAGAATTTTGATATTAATATGATTATAGTTGACTTTGGTCAACATTTTTGGTAAACGGACCCGGACCCGAGATTGGACGGTCCCGGAAGGTCCGTAGAAAAATATGGGACTCGGGCATGTGCCCGGAATCGAATTCCGAAGTCTAGAGCCCGAGATATGAATTTTTTCGTGAAATTGTTTTTCTGAAATTATTAAGGAAAATGGAAATGAAAATTGATTAAAAGACTATGGTATCGGGCTCATATTTTGGTTCCGACGCCCGGTACAAGTCTTAAATATGTGTTAAGCGCTTTCTGTAAAGTTTGGCCGAAATCGGACGTCGTTTGACGTGTTTCGGACTATGAGTTCAAAGCTTGAAAAGTTATGAAGTTTAGAAGGAAAATCATGTGCCTTGAGGCGTGATTCTATGTAAATGATGTTATTTTGGCGATTTGATCGCACGAGCAAGTCCGTAGGATGTTTTCGAGGTTGTGTGCATGTTTGGTTTGGAGCCCCGAGGGCTCGGGTGAGTTTTGGATAGGCATCGGATTGCATTTCTCATTTTTTTGAAAATCTGGTATGCTGGCTTCTGTGGTTTTTGCAAATGCGAAAGGGAGACTCGCAATTGCGAGCTCGCAAATGCGAGCTTCGAGTCGCAATTGCGAGGTCTGGGAAATTACGCACAGGTCGCAAATGCGAGGATTTTGCTCGCAAATGCGAGAGGCCACTGATCGCAAATGCGATCGAATTTTCGCAAATGCGAAACCTGGCCTCCAGCCCAAGTTCGCAAATGCGAACTAAATGTTCGCAATTCCCAGCCTGTTTGTTCGCAAATGCGAACCTCTAGTTCGTCANTTTAACTTAAACTAGTCTTTCTGCACGTGCGTTGCACGTGGACATTAATTATTTAATAAAATGTATATGCTAAAAAATAGTTAATGCATACATATTTGAAAAATATTTGATTTATATACAAATTAAAGCCGATATGGCAAAAGAACTCCTTGGGCGTTAATCAGGACTTCTCATAAAAGTAGCTATAAGAGAAAGAAATTTTGAGGGTTGGATTTCTGTTGATTTTGGTGGTATGTGAAGTAACAGGACAAGGTATAGCAAATATAAAGGAGTTGGAATGTTATCACGTAAAGGACTGATAAGAGGAAATGATTTAAAATCATAAGTTCTGTGAAATCTGTGATATATATTAAAAAATTGGATACACACACAACGAAATTGTGGACACTGAAGAAAGATGCAGGTAAAGAAGTTCAAGTTAGTAGAGTTTGCACAAAAAATTCTTCTCTTGCTTGCCATAGTTATATAATTTGCGCAGATTAATCTGATTAATTAATTTATCTCAGGTATTGGCGATCTGTATGATATTACCTTTCTTTCTAGAACATTAATCTAGAGACAAATTTCTTTTTGTCAGAAGTGGACTGATTGCCCTATTTTCTTCATCTTTTTTGGCATAATTAGACGGTTAGGGGTCATTTGGATGGAAAACAAGTTTTTTCATGATTAATTATTCTGAGATTAGTTATCCCACCCTCCCATGGAGATAAAAAATACTATAATTCCAGGATAACTGATCCCGGTATTAGTTATACCATAATTTTATTCCAACCAAACGTTGTATAAACTCATCTCAAATTTAATCTGGAGATTAATTATTCCTTATCCTTCGTAGCAAACGAGCCCTTCGAGTTCAAGTTCTCGTGAAACAAAAAATTAGCCTTTGTTATCACAGTATCTTGTAAATGTGAAATTAAATAATGAATGTACTTAACATTTGTTTTAGTTTTCTTGACTAACCTTAGTAGTTGAATATAGAATTTATCTTTATAACTTTAGATATTCATTTCTCATGGTAAGACTGCTTCTATCAATCTATTTTTGATTTTGCCAAGTAGGAGAGCAAGATGAACTAACTCATTGAACAATAGGAAATATTTTTTAAGTTCTTGGTCGCACTTATTCCTTTTTGTTACAAAATGCAGGAGAGGAATTAAATTCTAATAAGAACTTTGTTTACTTTTATTTATTCCATTCTTCGGAAGATCACATTACTTCTAAGAAAAACCAAATAGGACAATCGTTGATATATAGCCATGGAAAACGTGGATTGTGAATTTTGAGTATGAAAAGAGAAATTTAATTGAACCTTCTTCTACTCAATTTACTTAAACTTTTTTTCCAAACAGACAGGGAAAACATACAAACAATAAGAAAGGGAAGATGGAAAATCTACTTGTTCGAAACGTCACAAAAGATGCACCTTCTTAAGAAAAATGAACCAAATATTGCCACTCCAAAAAGTAGTAAAAACTGATAAACAATGAACAAAAGAAGTCAAGTCGTTTGAAAAGTATAAATCCATTTCGAACTGGCAGATTGTGTTAGGGAATTTTTCTGAAGGAACCAGATCCCTTTATGTAGATGAATAATAAACTACTATGAAGTAGCACCTGTTCGCATCTAAGCGTCGATTTGGATTTTTGTGCGGCAATTTTTATTTTATTTAAATAATTAGGACAATTATTTTTTTAAGAAGGTTATATTAGTAATTTAAATTTTAAGTAGAAGGGCAATTATGTAATTTAACTTTTCAGTTAAAGTCTTCCTACTTTTAATATAATATAGATATAGATAAAGAGTTGAAAGAATTTGTGTGAATAGTGGAATGTGGCTTTCTACTTTTTGCTTCTGGCTCCTCTCTATTGTCTTGTATGGATTAAATGACTACTGTAATTTGTATTGTCTGGTTTGGCCCTCCGCATAGGTAAATAGGTTCCTGGTACCAACTGTTGTTATTTCTTACACAACTTAACTCTTTGCCATATGAATTTTTTCAAATTTCTAACGACTCCTTACCTTATTATTTCTTTTTTCACGCCAGTATTGTTGCGGGCTTCATCTACATTACAGACATCGACATGACAAGGTTTGAAACTATCTTAGTCATGTTTTGTTGGTGAAATTACAAATAATTACAGTTGAAAAATAAATAAATATTCTTCAGGCTAAGGCGCGGATATCTCACTCTCTTTAAGGAGATTTAAGTCCATTGCGGTAGTATCTTCATCGGTCGAGCAGTAATACTCTTGACTTGTCCCCTCCAGGATATAACAGCCCCACAACGTCGTATGACTCTAACAAACTCTGGACAAGCTGTTGAGTCCAAAGCTCTACCAAAAATGAACACCTTCCTTCCACAAAATAATATTCTCTTTCATAGAAAATAAGTTGGAGACTTAGATGTTCTCCTTCTCTTAACTTTGTTTTTCACTATACCAAGTTCACCTTTTTTTTACATACTACTATACTTTCACACACCAAATACAAGGAAGAAACACTACTATTTATAGGAGTAGAATCTCTTTCATGAAACAAATAATAAGATAGTGGGATAATAAAATAATAGAACATGGGTTGGTGGTTACAAAAGATAAGTTTTAGTGGGTAATAAGTGATAGATCATGGTATTAGTGGTTTCATGAGTTACGCCAAAGTAATGACTACTTTTTTGCCAATTTAAAACCACTATCTCATAATAAATAATGCACTTTAATATTGTAATTTTAATATTAAAATGCACTAACACCAACATGTTTATTAGTCTTAGATGATAGTATGATCTTTATTTCGAATGATCGCTAGTTTCAGGAAGAAAATTGCATACCTTGAATCATGTGCTGGGGTAAGGGTGGCAAACGGGCCGGGCCCGGGCCTCGTGGGCCGGTCCTATGTGGCCCCGGGCTTAAACGGTTCCGGGCTTCGTGGGATTTCGAAGGTAACCGGATCAGGACCAGGACCACGAACTAATGGTCCCGGGCTAAGTGGGTCGGTCCAGGGCCTATGTGGCCTAAGTGGGCCTGGCCTATTTTTTTTTTTTTAATTTTATATCAAAGGCAATTTCTTGTAAATTATATAGCTTATATATGTATATATAAGTGGACCTAAGTGGGCCTGGCCTATTTATTTGTTAAATTTTTTTATTTAAGGCATTTTCTTGTAAATCATATTATATAGTTGTGACTTAAAAAATTTTAATTCAAATTTAAAACACAAAATATTTTAAAAAGATATTCCTAGGAATGAGTTATAATTTTTATTATTATAACATTAACAAAACATGGCCCTATCTTTCTTAGCCTCCCCCCCCCCAACCCTACCCAAAGGAATGA
>NW_017670470.1:328706-337849 GCF_001879085.1 Nicotiana attenuata | reverse complement strand
GCCGGTCTCGGGCCTATGTGGGCCTAAGTAGGGCCCTAACGGATTACTTTTTAGTTTTTTTTTTAATTTTTATCTAAGGCAATTACCTTGTAAAATTATATTTATAGAATTGACGACCTTAAATTTTTTAAATTCAAATTTAAAACACTAAAAATATTGTAAAAGAGATATTCAAAGCAATGCGTTATAATTTATTATAGCATTAACAAAACATGGCAATATCTTTCTTAGTCTTCCCCTACCCCCCCCCCCACCCTACCCAAAGGAATGAGCACAACAAGGTGCTAATACCACCATTGAGAAGAAGAAGAAACTAATCAAGATGTGCTAAAATACAAGTTAAATATTAATTTTACATTGTATCTCTTACAAATTTCATAAATCCTTCAAGGTTCGGAGGAATTTCCGTTGGTGGTGGCGGAAAAGAAGCTTGTTCATCACCGCTTCCGGGCGAAGCTGCATCTTCTGCAAGTTCAGCTAGCATTTCTTCGTAAGCTTCGTCTACCTCTGGTTGTGATTCTGCAAGTCCAAAATTTCTTCGTTCCGAACGGATCCAATCTCTGAAAAGTACTGATTTTTCCAAGCTCTCCCTCATAGACGCTCTATAATCACCGAGTTGAAGTCTTGCTTGACTGAAATCGCTCTCTGATACCACTATTGAAGCTTGAATGGTTAAAATGTCTCGGGCCATCCTCGAAAGAATCGGAAAGTGTCTTTCTTTGTTCTTCCACCATTTCAAAAGACTAAACGAGCCGTCTGGATCTTCCTCAAGTCCCTGTGACAAATAAACTTCAAGCTCATTTAGTTGTGTACAATCACTAGTAGTGCTACAACCTTGAGAACCCCTGAACCCAGTCCAAGCAGTAAGTGCTTTTACTCCTGCAGTTCTTTTAGATGATTGAGAACTAGAAGAAGAAGGAGCGAACAACTTGTTGAAAATTAATTATCATTGAAGACTTGAATACTTCAATTCACCAACTTCACAATTTTCCACACAAATTGCAACAATAAAGTAACCAATTTTAGAAGAAAATTAGAGAGAGATTGATGATTTTGTGAGAAAAATAAAAAAATGAGGGGGTATTTACAGTTGAAAAAAGGGAAAAGTGTAATTATAAAATATTTGGGGTTAAAACAAAGTTGAGAGGGTTAAATGGCCATTTTATAAAGCTCAAAGGGCTATATTTGCAGGCCAAACGGCAATATTTTAAATGACACAATGGTCAAATTTTTTTTTAAATGTAGCCGTTGGGCCCGTTTGGGACCGTTTAGGACCGGTTGAACCGGCCCACTTAGGACCCGATCCCCGGCCCAAACGGTTCCAGTCCTAACGGGCTTCTTCAATGAACCGGCCCACTTGGGCCTGCACCTCCCCCTGGTGGCTCGCGGGCCTGGGCCAGGTCCGAGCCTAACCGGCCCATTTGCCAGCCTTATGCTGGGGAACTTTCACGCAACAACAACATACCCGATATTATTTCACACCGTGGGTTTGAGGAGGATATTGTGTACGCAAATACTAGCTAATCATGGGAACCTTAACATGGATTGAAAACTCAAGTGTATTTATATAGTCGCGAGCATAGGGTTCTTGAAGCTATGTGCCTCCTGGAAATGGAGCGTGGGAGAGCACGAAAGCTTTTTGTTAGTGTAGAATGTTGTATTCTACGTCTAGCTAGATTGTTTAATAGCAATATTATTGTAGTATAGGTATTTTGTTGGTATTATTGTATGGGTCAAAATCTTATCAAGGATACCTCGCCTGATATAAGGCAATCAAGAATCAATTAGGCTGAGGTCGTGCTTAAGAAGCAACACTGGCAAATCGAGCAGCTAATGTCGAGGTCGAGCACTCAGATCGGCCAAAATGACTAGTTTAGCAATAAGATATTTTAAAGGAATATTCAGAGGAATATTTTCAGTAGGTAAGTGATATATTCCATATAAGTAGGAATAGAGAGAGAAAGAAAGGGTAGGTAATATTCTATTTGATAAGCTCTCTCTAGAAAAGTTGACTCTCAAGTAACTAGAAACATTATCTTTACACCAGATTCGATTTCTGTTTATCCCAGGATTTATCACATTATATCCGATAAAATATTGGATATTCCCACGTTTGGTTATCTTACATCATTGTCAAAAGGGAGAATCATCCACCTCATTATATATTTGGGTGAATCATTCTCTCTATTTACACCTATTGCCATTTATTATATTTATTGCTTGTCATATTTACTGCCATTTATCATATTTAAACATCTTTTTGGCATTTAATAGCTTTAAATGCGGTTTTTAGACTATTACTATCCATCAATCTTAGATCTAGGATTTATTATATTTAACTAGAATTTAACCATTATCATTTATTTAATTAATTTAATAAAAAGGTTTAATACTTTTTGGTCAAACAATTTGGCGCCGTCTGTGGAGATTTTCTAGTTAAAAGTTTTAGCTTTTCTAGATCTAAAAAAAATGCAAAACGCACAAAATTTTGCAAAATCTCGTATCTCGTTGTTTGCACAAATCTGACATGGCAGGGAATGGAAAGGAAAAGAGAAAGGCGATAGCCGATCTCACCGCAAACCTCCTCAACACCATCAATGAAATAGATGAAATGGAGGGTGTGGATATAACACCAAAAACCTCTCCCAGGCGAAACAGCTCGCCTCCACCTCTCGACAGCATCACGACCTCACACGGAAAGGACGCTTCTACGTCCACAACAGAATAAGCACTACCAGCGATGAAAAAGTTACTTGAGGCATAGTTGACAAATACGCATACCAGCTTCCTCGACAAGCTTGCTCGGAGGTCGAATAGGGAAGAAACAAGAGCTGGTGTCGCAGCAGCAGCTGATGGACAGCACGCTCCCCCCACATCAAGTATTACTCACAATGTTAGTGATGCAGGTAATGACACCCTCACAACCATTTTGAGGAAAATGGACGAGATGGAGAACGAGAACAAAATTCTCCGTAGCCAAATGAAAGAGCACCAAGAAAGGGTAGACAAAATACCAGGTGCCCCAAAACTGCTGCCAAAAAGAGGCGCCGGTCGTTTTGTCGAGCAACCATACAGCGACGAGGCTGCACCACACGCCATACCAAAAACTTTCAAAAGGTCACCATACTTGAAAATATGTTACGGCACGATGGACCCGGAGGATCATGTGACCCACTATGTCACTGCAGTGAAAGGCAACGACCTCGCAAAAGAGCAAGTATCATCCATATTGCTGAAGAAGTTTGGAGAGACCCTAACCGGCGGGGCCCTGACCCTGTACTCGCAGTTACCTGCACGCTCCATAGAAACGTTCGAGGAAATGGTCGACAAGTTCGTCACCACCCATGCTGGGGCCAAAAAAGCGGAGGCGAGGGTGAACGACATATTCGCCATTAAGCACTCACCTGGCGAAGGACTCAGGGAATTCCTCGCCCGGTTCAACCATATAAGAATGACCCTTTCGAATGTATCTGAAGGAATGGCGGTGGCCTCATTCCAGAATGGGATGAGCAAAAGTGGGTCGCAAGCGACCAAAAAATTGCTAAGCCGACTCATGAAATACCCTCCAATCACTTGGGACAAGATACACAATGGCTACTGCCAAAGTAAGAGCTGACGAAGATGATATCAACATAACTCAACGTGTGACCTCGGTCCAAATGGAGTCTAGGAAAGACCGAAGAAACGACAGCAGAAGAGATCTAGCAGGATCCCGACCTAATCGAGAAAGAGATCAGCCTTATGTCAGAGGCACCCTCATGCCGCCTCCACGCCACGACGAAGGTCCATCAAGGCCGCGAACGGGAATCCACCAAAATGAAAGAGGTATGCCCCCCTTATTATTAGCTCACAATTTTCTGTTTCCCCCCCAGAAATAGTCTACGCATTGGAAAATCTAGGCCCAAAGGTAAAATGGCCACAAAAGATGAAGTCCGACCCGAGCATCAGAAAGTCAAACGCACTCTACGAATTTCACCAGGAACGGGGTCACAAGATCGAGGACTGCATCGCCCTTAGACAGAATATCGTAAACATGCTTCACCAAGGGCACCTAAAAGAGTTGATTAGCTATCGAGGGATGGCTAACTTCACCCGAGGGCGAGAACAACATCAGGGGCCGCCCAAACCACCTTCCCCAGTTCGGACCATTCAAATGATCATCGGAGGAGGCGAAGACGCATCCATCAACAGCGTGAGGTTTACCACCACCCACAAACTCAAGCGGTCAATCACCCACAAACTCAAGCGGTCAATCACCCACAAACAGTATGACTAACTCGAAGAAAGTTCATATTCGATATGTCAGATACCCACGGTTTGGTCTTTCCTCACTATGATGCCCTTGTCATTACTTTACGTGTTTTTGATACTGACGTAAGACGTATTATGGTCTATGATGGAAGCGGCACGTGCATCATCCATCCCCAAGTTCTCACCCAAATGAAGCTCGAGGACAAGATAGTGCCACGCTGCATCACGCTCACAAGTTTTAATAATACAGTCAAGCGGACATCTGGAGAGATCAAACTGCCCGTCCTGGCCGGTGGCGTCACCTTGTAGACCACATTCCACATCATGGACCAGGATATGGAGTACAATGCCATCATAGGCCGGCCATGGATACACGCCATAAAAGTCGTCCCCTCCAATTCGTACTAAGTCATCAAAATTCCCACCCCCTGGGAGTATTCTGCATCCAGGGAGAGCGACGCACGGCCCGAGAATGCTATCGCATCACCCAAGACTGCACATACACCCAACAGTTGAAAGGAAAGGCCGAGAAAGCATAGAAATTAGCAATATTGGGGTCAGGTAGCGTTTAAAGGGAGGACGTCATCAGCGACCCTAAAATCATAGAAGCCACGGGATCAACCGTAGAGGACCTCGACCCCGTCCAATTAGAAGATGACGATCACAGCAAGAAAGCTTTCATCGGCCATAAACTCCAAGATCCAGGTAAATTTCACCAATTCTTAAGAAGTAACGTAGACCTATTTGTTTTTTCCCACGCAGACATGCTAGGTATCCCAAAGGAGATAGCAACTTACAAGTTGAACGTTGACCCATTTTACCCCCGGTAAGGCAAATTAGACGAAAGTTCAACTTTGTAATAAACGACGCGGTTCGTGAAGAGGTCAAGAAATTGTTAGTGAACGGTTCTATCAGAGAATCGAAGTACCCTCAGTGGGTCGCCAATGTGGTCATGGTGAAAAAGAAGAACGATAAGTGGCGGATGTGCGTGGACTTCACATATCTGAACAAAGCCTGCCCAAAAGACTCATTACCGCTACGCCACATCGACCAACTCATCGACGCCATAGCCGGGCACGAACTGTTGACTTCTTGGATGCCTATTCGGACTACAACCAGATCCTCATGGAGGAGGAGGACCAGGAAAAAACCACCTTAATCACCCACCAGGGGATGTACTGCTAGAGGGTGATGCCGTTCGGGTTAAAAAACGCGGAGGCAACGTACCAAAGGCTAGTGACCAAAGTTTTAAAAGATCAACTCAGCAAGACCATGGAAGTATATAAAGACGGTATGATGATTAAGTCAAAAAGAAAGGAAGACCATATCGACCACTTGAGGGAGGCCTTCGACATACTCAAAAGGTATGGCATGAACTTAAACCCCGAGAAATGTGCTTTCGGCGTGACATATGGAAAATTCCTCGGCTTTTTTGTATCACAACGAGGCATAGAGGTCAATCCTGACCAAATCAGGCCATAGAAGGAATCCCAGAAAATATAACCAGCACAAAACAAGTGCAAAAGCTGACCGGTCGGATAGCCGCCTTGTCAAGATTCATCACGCGGTCCTCTGATAGG
Organism: Nicotiana attenuata; assembly: GCF_001879085.1. Lineage (NCBI taxonomy): Eukaryota > Viridiplantae > Streptophyta > Magnoliopsida > Solanales > Solanaceae > Nicotiana > Nicotiana attenuata. The sequence goes on along the minus strand of NW_017670470.1, from coordinate 332,018 downwards.
TACCACAAATTTTTTGGCGTACTCAAAAAGGATAAAGGACTCCAATGGAATTCTGAGTGCATCAATGCCTTAAAAGAACTGAAGGCCTACCTGTCTTTGCCACTGTTGCTAGCTAAGGTAGAACCCGGAGAACGCCTCCTTGTCTACTTGGACGTGTCCGATGTCGCAGTAAGTGTAGTCCTAGTACGAGAAAATACAGGTACGAAATCTCCGATCTATTATATTAGCAAAACTTTGGTCGACGCTGAAATGAGGTACCGCACCTCGAGAAGTTAGCTCTGGCCCTAGTCGTAGCTTCACGAAAGCTTAGACCTTATTTCCAGTGTCGCCTTATCTCGATGGTCATGACTTTTCCTTTAAAGAGGATCGTGCACAAACCCGAATTGTCGGGAAGATTGGCCAAGTGGGCCATAGAGCTAAAGCGAGCATGATATAACCTATCAGCCATGATTAGCGATAAAGCCGCAAGTTTTTGCCGACTTCAGTGCAAAGATAATGTCTGAGGTCGAAAGTGAAACCGGCAATACTTCCGCTAACATACATGGCCAATAGGTTTTGTATAACGATGCCACCTCTAACGCATCAAGATCCTGACTTGGACTCGTGCTAGAGGTCCCAAGAGGCAAAATTGTCTGCCAGTCCATACTGCCCTGATATGACTAACAATGAGGCCGAGTATTAGGTTGTGATTGCAGGGTTAAAGTTGGCACTCAAGTACGGAGCACGGCGAGTCATCCTTCGATGCGACTCGCAACTCGTTGTCAATCAAGTCACTGGGACTTTCCAAATTAAGGAGCAACGACTACAGAAATATCAGGCCGAAATTTGCAAACTATTACCCGAGTTCGACGAATGCCAACTCGACCAAATACGCCGAGCGTAGAACATTGAAGCAGACGGGCCTCGCCAAACTGGCGGCGGCTACCAAAAGCATAACCGGAGAGGGGGACGTGGTCACTCTCCTCCATTCATCACTAGACCAAATCGAGGTACGATCTATAAACCTAACTTGGGACTGGCGCAATCGTATTATCTTAGACTTGCAGGACGGAGCGCTCCCACCCGACAAAAAAGAAGCCAAGAAGCTTCGAATGCAGGAGGCCAGTGTCACCACCCAAAATCCATTAAGGGTCGCGATGGCGCCGGACACCGCTGTCAGGCAAGCCAACCAAATACTTAATTAAACTCCAATTTTAACAATTTTGAAAACCAAGATTTTTCCTTTAAATTTCATAAGTAAAAAGATAACCGCTTCAATTCAACATAAATGCTAGCAATCAATACAAGAATACTTAAAAAAAACCATCCCAGAACCCGGTGTCACAAGTGCATGAGCATCTATTGATAAGGAAATAAAATACAATACAACATCCGTCCGGAATACGGTGGACAGAAAGAAAATACAATTTGCTGGAAGGGGCTTTACTAGCTGCGGGCCGCCTCGAATAATGCAACTCACCTAGTCCCCGAATCATCCGTGCTGCTATGCCCAGTGGGCTGCTAGAGATAAATATACCTGTGCAACAAAAATGCACAGAAGTGTAGTATGAGTACGTAAACAACATGTACTCAATGAGTATCCCGTCTAATCTCGAAGAAGTAGAGACGAGATGGTCAACTTCGACACATACTAGAGGTCAATTGACAATATACTAAAAATGTGAGGAAATCATGGGTTTATATAGCAGTCCTAATTCACGAAGCCAGAAAATAGGTAAACTCCTTCAACAAATAATCAAGGATTTCCAAGGTTTACTCTTTATTATCTTATCAATTTATATCAAGCCACAAAGGGCACAATTCACATTTAAATTTCTCAAACAACAATATAACATGCGCAAATCACACCGAGGCGACGGCCCGATCCAACAGAAATAAACTGTGCACTTGCCGAGGATCGACGGCGCGCCTATAGATGCATCTATTTAATCTGCCGTGGCGTTCGGCCCGTTCCATAAATAAGCACATACCCTGCTCGCGAATCATGCATGCGACGCAGGTACACATAGAGATACATGCTCAACCAGTCAATTAAGAACTTATCGGGAATATTTATCCAAATAAAACAATTTCTCATTTTAACAATTCAGGAAAAATGATGTTTAATCTCCTTTCAAATTCATTTACTAATCCAAGGTGATTTAAGCAATTCAAGCTATCAATAGGTTCATAAATAATCCAAGTATAACATGCTTTTGGGCCCTAACTACCCGTACAATGGCATAATAGTAAGCTACGCACGGACTCTCGTCACCTCGTGCGTACGTAGCCCCCGCAAATAGGAGCACATAATCAATTATTTCACCTATGGGGACAATACCCTCTTACAAGGTTAGAAAGGAGACTCACCTCGCTCCGAAGATCTATAACCGGCATTCCACGCCCTTTCGAAGACTCAAATCGATGCAAAAATGCTCCAAAACTAGCCAATAATTATATAAATCCATTAATATATGTTCAATTACTCATTATAGTCTAATTTGTAACAATTCCTAACCCCGAACGAAAAGTTGACAAAATTGCCCTCGGGCCCACGTGTCCGGATTCCAGAATTTTTCGAAGATAAAGTCTACCCATGACCTTACGAACTCAAATATATAATTTATTCTCAATTCCATGCCCAAAATCGTGGTCAAAATCCAAAAATATCAAATTCTAGGTTTTTCTTTAAAACCCCAAATTTTCCTTTAGATTCTCATGAATTTTGATGTTAAATCTAAGGTATAATCACAAAATATAATTGAAAATTAGTTAGAGGAACTTACCCAATGATTTGATACGAAATCCACTCTCAAAATCGCTCATTCTCGGACCTAGGGTTCAAAATATGATAAAATGAAGCAAAAACTCGAGTTACACAGCTAAAATCAAGCCGCGGATGTCGCATTTGCGAACCCTCGCAAAAGCGAAGAAGGCATTCGCAATTGCGAACAAAGAGGGGCTGGAAAAAGATGCATTTGCGACAAAAAGTTCGCAATTGCTAACTGGGCATCGCAATTGCGATGGTTATGTTCGCAATTGCGACCATACCAGAAGTAGCAGTTTTTCCCGACACAAAAATGAGCATAACTTCCTCATACGATGTCCAAATTCGATGATTCTTTTTGCTATAGCTCCGTAATTACGATACGGATCTAATGGTTCAATAAAAACTAAATTTGGAGATCATTTGCTTAATATGGTACTCCTTTATGTCCAAAGAAACGACGTTGAAATATCAAATAAGAGCGCGATACAACCCGAAACACACCCGAGGCCCTGGGACCCCGACCAATCACACCAACCAGTCCCAAAACACATTACGGACTTGCT
>NW_017670470.1:294128-306294 GCF_001879085.1 Nicotiana attenuata | reverse complement strand
CGGGATAATTAATCATGAAAAAACTTGTTTTCCATCCAAATGACCCCTAACCGTCTAATTATGCCAAAAAAGATGAAGAAAATAGGGCAATCAGTCCATTTCTGACAAAAAGAAATTTGTCTCTAGATTAATGTTCTAGAAAGAAAGGTAATATCATACAGATTGCCAATACCTGAGATAAATTAATTAATCAGATTAATCTGCGCAAATTATATAACTATGGCAAGCAAGAGAAGAATTTTTTGTGCAAACTCTACTAACTTGAACTTCTTTACCTGCATCTTTCTTCAGTGTCCACAATTTCGTTGTGTGTGTATCCAATTTTTTAATATATATCACAGATTTCACAGAACTTATGATTTTAAATCATTTCCTCTTATCAGTCCTTTACGTGATAACATTCCAACTCCTTTATATTTGCTATACCTTGTCCTGTTACTTCACATACCACCAAAATTAACAGAAATCCAACCCTCAAAATTTCTTTCTCTTATAGCTACTTTTATGAGAAGTCCTGATTAACGCCCAAGGAGTTCTTTTGCCATATCGGCTTTAATTTGTATATAAATCAAATATTTTCAAATATGTATGCATTAACTATTTTTAGCATATACATTTTATTAAATAATTAATGTCCACGTGCAACGCACGTGCAGAAAGACTAGTTTAAGTTAAACACCAGAAAAGATATCCATATTTTACATGTAACATCTTTTTATTAATCCAATTTTAGCTGAGAAATTACCCATTAAATAGTCTCAGTATGAATCATTATTTGTTCCAAGACATCATGTTAATCACCACTGAACTTTACATTAAAGCCTCTATCACATTGCATTTAAGATCTGAACCACATATATTTGAAATAAGTACTCACATTAAGTGTTGCAGTGCAAGCAAAGCAATGGCTGAATCTGATGGCACCCATAAGAAGAATGCCACCAGATTCTTACAAACTGAAGTCCTTTAGTAACAGGAAATGGAAAAGCAATGAGTCTGTTTCACAAGTGAAGAATTAAACATTGAAAACTTTACTGTTGGGATGCAAGGCCTGAGTCATTTAATTAATCCATATTTTCCCAAATCCTATGATCAACTTCAAGATTCTTTGGTTATATCTGATCTAAGACTTGATTGTTTCTACAGTCAGAAATGGTCATGCAAGGAGGACCAACCTGTATTGGGTAAGAGTACAATTCCCTATCATACGATGGCTTCCTCGTTCACTAATTTAATTCTTATATACCTTCGGTAATATAATGGGAAATTTATCAACAGTTCCTTCCATATAGAGTCGTATGGAGACAAATTTAATGGACAAATGGCAGAAAGTCTCCAAATGATCAAGTGCCATTCTATTTCTCTTAAGAGGTACATGCATCTCTTTCTCGTATATAGCCTAAACAGCTTTTATGTCTCACTGTCAATTTAAAAAAAAGGGCAGTCCGGTGCATTAAGCTCCCGATATGCCCGGGAAAAAGCCGGACCACAGGGGTCTATTTTACGCAGCTTTACCTTGCATTTCTGCAAGAGACTGTTTTCAAGGCTCGAAACCGTGAACTCCCTGTTACATGACAACAACTTTACCAGTTACGGCAAGACTCCCCTTCTCACTGTCAATAGCTTTATAAAAATTACCTAGTCAAGTCTAATTAGACTCCCTCCGTTCCAGTTTATGTGAACCTATTTCCTTTTTGGTCAGTTCAAAAAAGAATGACCCCTTTCTAAATTTGGAAATAATTTAGCTTAAACTTCCAATTCTACCCTTAATAAAATATTTTTATAACCACACAAATACTCTGGATCCCTTTCTAACTTGTTTAGGACCACAAATTGTAAAAGTATTCTTTTTTTTTTCTTAAATTTCATGCTCAGCCAAATAAGTTCACATAAATTGAAACGGATGGAGTAATTTTTACTACTCCGATCTTGAATAGAAATCTGAGTAGTAATAGTATTCCCACCGTAAGCCCACAATCTGGATAAATAACAGTTAGGAAATAACATAGCTACTGCCATATCCTCTTGCTTTGTAGCTCTAATTAAATGTATAGCATTTCTTAGTCCCAGCCTTCCATTAATTTTTAACTTGCAACCTATTTCAATCAACCCAGACCCCACGGTGTAGGATAATACGGGGTATGTTATTGTTATAACCTATATCAATCAATAAACTCATAAAGTTAAATATGTAAATCGAATTTAGGAGCAAGAACAACAAATTGTGTGTACCTTATTATACACAGCGAAAATTGTTGTAGTTGCTACCAAGATAATTTCCCCTAATCTACCTTGAATCACCAGAAAATAAAGTTTATTTCACAAACTAAAGCCTCCTTCTTTGTACGTGTGTTTTGTTGGGAGAAGAAGACAGTTTTTTCACTTCTTGAGAGTTCTTCTGTAGAACAGATATATAGAAGAGGAATAGAGAAAAAATTACCGATGAAAACCACCACTCCACATTCTCACATCTCTCAAATAACGTGCGGTAGTTTTTAGGAGTAATAAAGCCTCCGTTAGTAACCTCCTTAAGTTGAATCTCTTCTAAAACGGATCCGGTCAGTCCACATGGGCGACCCACGACCCAAACCTAATATCCAACATCTCGCACTTCGCACAAGTGGACTAGATCCAAACTAGTAACTACCATGAAAACAACACACGTAATTCACTCTAGCAAATAGGTCGTGCGACCTGTGAGCATTAAGTGCCACAGTATTCTTAAACCCTTTAAGGTTGTTTAACAGCTCTATGTAGATATCCAATCACATGCAGAAGGGATTTACTACTAACATGAGGATCTTATTACTCGCAATACCCCAAACATTATTTGCTATTCATGTAGTTATTTATCTGATCCCTCTTCCTCGAAAGAGATGAACTCGAGTTCATGTTTAACTTTGTATTCATAATTACGTTTGATACCCTCATGGCATGTGTAATGGTCGACCTATGAATTAAATTTTTATTTATTTATTTGTCTTCCCTTTCTACTCGAATCTTTCCATTCCAAATCAACTGCTTTCCTAGACATGCACTGCATTGCCGAATCACTCATGGCTATTAGTAACATGCTAAAGTAGCAACACTGATTGGTACTTCAAGAAACAGTAAAAGATCAAAGGTATTCCAATAAAAGTTAATGTAACTTCTTTGGATCTCACACAATGAAGGAGCATGGACTCATTCTTCCATTATCCCATTGGTCGATAGCACACGTGGTATGAAACACATGTTACGGTGTTCTCACCTTATATTGGCGCGTGTGTCTTATTCTTTTAAACATTCAAAACTGTACAGATCTTGGTCTAGACACCTTCAAGTGTCTAACCCAAGCTTCTCACATCAATATCCTCAAACCATCTTCTTAGAGAAACTTGCATCTGGTTTACAAAACAAGTCATAATCGAATAGTAAAATTCGTAAGTTGTCAAGAACAACCTCTTCAAGTAAATATAATCCCGCATTATCCAAGGTTCTATAAGGTCTCATCTCTTCACGATTCTTAATGGAAGAGACGATTACTCGTGTGAGAGAGCCAATCTCGCGACTTGTTCGACACACTTTATCAATAAAACATTCATCATATGCATACGAGATATAAGCAAAATTCAAGAGTCAAATATTAATGTGCATATTATAATACTAAAGTCATTTTACAATACATAAATATGTTTATATCCTTCGCAAACCTAGAGCCATAACATGTTTCTCAAACAGATCTCTGGATATCGCCTTTGTAAAAGGATCAGCTATCATGCTTCACGTAGGAATGTACTGTAAATTTATCTCTCCACTTGCTACCATATCTCTTGCAAAGTTATACTTGATGTCAATGTGTTTGGTCTTGCTGTGATACTTAGGATCTTTTGTATATGCAATAGCCGCTTGACTATCACAATATAGAGTCATGAGACCCTGAGAGTTCTTTGTAATATCCAAATGCTCAAAGAATCTCTTCAACCAAACAGCTTCTTGAACTGCAGATACACAAGCCACGAACTCGGCTTCCATCGTTGAAAGGGCTGTACAGGTTTGTTTCTTACTTTCCCATGATATATCACTGCCATTAAGTAAGAAGGCATAACCGGATATTGATTTTCTATCATCCCGATCACCAGCCCAATCAGCATCTGTATATCTTCTCAAGTATAAATCATTTCCATTATAACATAGTGAATAATCTGCAGTTCCCTTCAGGTATCTGAAAATTCTCTTCATAGCTTTCCAATGATCTCTTCCAGGATTGGATTGATACCTGCTAACCAGACCTACGACATAACAAATGTCTGGGCGAGTACACATCATAGCGTACATCAAGCTCCCGACAACACTTGAATATGGAACTCGAGACATGTCTTCCTTTTCATTTTCAGTCTTGGGACACATTTCAAGGCTTAAAGTTTCACCTCTCGCTATAGGAGTATCCATGGATTTGCAACTATTCATGCAAAAAAGCTCCAAAATTTTCTTTATATACGTTTCTTGAGATAGACTCAATAACTTTTTGGAACGGTCTCTTTGGATCTTAACTCCAAGGATATAGTCCGCCTCACCCATATCTTTCATGTCAAATGACTTTGAAAGCCATGACTTGATAGTTTTCAAATACTCCAAATTGTTTCTGGCCAATAAAATATCGTCCACATAAAGAGAAAGAATTACGAACATTCCATTGGACTTCTTCACATAAATGCAATGGTCTTCATTAATCATGGTGAATTCATACGAGATCACTTCCTTGTGAAATCTCAAATACCATTGCCTTGAAGATTACTTCAGGCCATAAATAGATCTTTTTAATTTACAGACCTTCTTTTCTTGGCCTTTAACGATGAAGCCTACAGGTTGTTCCATGTAGATTTCTTCGTTTTGTTCTCCATTGGGAAAAGTTATCTTCACGTCCATTTGATGTAATTCCAAATCTAAACGTGCAACAATAGCCAAAAGTAAGCGAATTGAGGTAAACTTCACAACTGGTGAAAATGTTTCCTCATAATCTATTCCAGTTTCTTGAGTAAAGCCTTTTGCCACCAATCATGCCTTGTATCTTTCTATTGACCTATCCACTTTGCGTTTAACTTTGAGAACCCATTTGTTCCCAATGGCTCAACGCCCAGGCGGAAGGTCAACTAGATCCCAGACTTTGTTGGTTTTCATGGACTCTAATTCTTCTTTCATTGCTTTCATCCACTCATCTTTTTCAGGGCTCGATAAAGCCTCAGTCACAGACTTTGGCTCATCCATTTCTGTGGGAGATACCAAGAAAATATAATCTTCAATTTCATAAGTATGTTTGGGTATATTTTTCCTGGCACTCTTTCGTAGTTGAAATTCAGGTTCGTCAGAAGGCTTTTGGGATTGAGAGTTCCCACTCCCACTCGGATCAAGAATAAGATCTTGATCAATTTGATTATCAAGTGTTTCAGAAGACATTTGCTGACTATCTGAGTTCAACATTTCATAAAGAGGCTCTCCATTCTTTACCTCGCCCTTCTTTGGAAAATTATTTTCCAGAAATGTGACATCTCGTTATTCAATATCAGTAACACTTCCATCCTTTAATTCACCAATGAACACATACCTTTTGGAGTGTTCTGAATATCTTATAAAGATACATTTTTTTGCCTTTTGGACCTAATGTACCGAACTTGCTAAAGGAATCTTTTACATATGCAGCACAACCCCAAGGTCGTAAATCCTTTAAGTTTGGTTTATGACCAGTCCATAGCTCATAAGGAGTGGAAGAAACTGATTTAGAAGGCACTTTGTTCAATATGAAGGTTGCAGTCAATAACGCATCTCCCCAAAAGGAGATAGGTGAATTTGCCTGTGCCATCATGGACCTTATCATGTCCAATAATGTTCTATTCCTCCTTTCTGCTACACCATTTTGTTGAGGTGTGTACGGAATAGTTAGCTGTCTGGTGATTCCATTTTCATTGCACAATTCTTCAAATTCTTTTGAAAGATATTCACGCCCTCTATCGGTTCTTAAGGTCTTAATCCTTTTGTCTAATTGATTCTCAACTTCATTCAAATATTTCTTAAAACATTCAAGTGCTTCAGATTTATGAGAAATCAAATAGACATAACCAAAGCGTGTGAAATCGTCAATGAACGTAATGAAATATAAAGCACCAAACCTAGCCCTTACATTCATTGGACCACAGATATCTGAATGGATTAATTGCAATGAAAAATCAACTCTCTTAGCCTTTCCAATTGGTTTACGTGTAATCTTTTTGGCAAGACAATTTTCACAAGTTGGCACTTCAATTTTAGAGAAAGAACCTAAATGTCCTTCCTTAGCCAATCTATTTCATTCGATCCTGCCCTATGTGACCAAATCTTGCATGCCATGTAATAACATCAACATCATTGTTACTAGATTAACATGTCATAACACAACGGTCAACATAATAGTTATACGTAGAAGGATTACAATCTAACACTATAAAACCATCATAACGATGTACAAAACCATAAAAAACATTGTCTTGAGTAATTCTAAGACCATTACGACTAAAGTTCAAATTGAAATCTAAATCTAGAAGAACAGACACAGAGACTAAGTTTTGTAGAATCTCCGAAACATATAGGACGTCATGAAACATCAAAGATCGGCCACCACACATGTCCATTATGCAAGTTCCTATCCATTTGACTTCAAGATTTTCATTATTTCCCACATATATATACTTTGATCCAGGTGGAACTCGACGAAACTCTATAAACGCTTCTCTATCGTGACTCACATGGTCGGTGACCCCTGGGTCTACAATCCACACAGGAATAAGATTCAGTTAGTAAAACAGTGCTAGAAACATATATAGCACTAAGAGATGCATTTTGAAATGCTACCTTTTTTGGCCCAGTGCACTCACGAGCAAAATGCCCTAGGACTTGGCAATTGTAGCACTTCATCTTGCTCTTATCTTTCTTCTTGTAGAACCATTTTCTTTCTTGGAATTTGGCTTGTTTCTTTTCTTGGAGGATCCTTCTCCGGTCTCTTTACCCTTCCCGTCATTTTTCCAGTTTCTCTTGCGCTTGAAGCTTGATCTCTTTGTACTACTTGATCTGCCACAAAAGCATTAGGTACAACTTTAGCAGCACCAAGCCGCTCGTCTTCAAGCTCCACATGACGGGCAACATCAGCAAAATTTTTGATGCTATCATTGTGGGTCAAGTTAACCTTAGATGTTCCCAATTATTGGGAAGAGATCGAGTCACTGCCTAAACCTGCTGCTCATCAGAGAGAACATGGCCAACACTTTTGAGTTGAGCAATCATATTTGACATCACCCTTAGATATTGCTTGACACCGTGATCATGACGCTTTTGTACATGTCAAACTTGATTGTCAGCTGTCGAAGGAGAGTCACAGTCGTACACCCATATGCCTCTCTTAAATGTGCCCACATGGCTTGAGCAGTAGGATATTTCTCACATTCGTGGATGAGATCATCAGCAACTGAACTTACAATAATTCCACGGCAGTGGAATCTTCCTTTTTCCAAACATTGTATGTTTCCAGATCTCTCCTGTGTTGGGCAGTGTTACCCTCCTCTAGGTGACTCATAACATGGTTAATACTTTCAAGAGCATCTTGCTCTTCGAGTACATACCACATCTTATGACTCCAGATGTCGTAATTTTTACCATTTAGTTTGTCACCCTTGTTCAAGTCAGCTATCACGACCCAAACCGATGGGCCGCGACGGGCACCCGGTACCTTAGTCCACCGAGTACTAACATAACATATCCTTTCACGTCATACTATCATAGGTAACTGAGCAGAAGAGGCTGCCGTGAGATAAGCAGATTACAACATGTAATACCAACTTATACATAAGACATACGGGCCTATAAGACCAAAATAAGCAATTGTATACTGAACATAGGCCGACAAGGCCATATAATCTTTTACGAACATGACATATGTCTACAAGCCTCTAAGAATACATAATTGTCATAAAGGTCGGGACAGAGCCACGCCATACCAAACAATACATGTCTAAATCATACTGACCAGACAAGCAACTCTGAAGCAAAATGGAGCGTACAAACATATTCCGCTGAACTGATAGCCTACTTGGAGGACTCTTGACCTATCTATCGGGACCTGCGGGCATAAAACACAGCGTCCCCAGGCAAAAGGGACGTCATTACAAATAATGTACCGAGTATGTAAGGAATGAAAATCAGTAACTAATAGACATGAGAGAAACATGGAGTAAAGACTCGACATGTAAGTTTGAGTAACTCTGTAAATCATGAAATACTCATAGCGTCATGCATATGCATATGAATGTCATGTTGTGCGTAGGTACATGTGTTCATAACATCATCAAGCCTCTGAGAGCATCCCATCATATCATCTCGGCCACTGTGGGAAAAATCATCAACGTATACCAGCTGATTAGGTGGTGGTGCGTATATAACGCCATAACCTTTTCCATATCTCATATACATATATATACATATATATACGCGTATATAACACCATCTGGTCATGGGTCAATGTGCTGTATTAATTCATGAAATGCATATGAAATACGTTAATAAAATCTCTCGATACGTCATAAGACCATTATGCCTCTGCTTCATATCATGAAATAAACTTTACCAACTTACGTATTTTTGAGACCCATGAACAGATGATAGAGTAATATGAAACATGGGGAATCAAGAACATAAGCATCTCTAGTATTTCTATGAATAGAGTCATTTATGGAAGTTGTGCATTTGCTCGTTTCGTTTGTATTGTATGGATCATCCCAAAAGAAATAAGGGATAGCCTTAACATACCTGAGCCGCTTCTCTTGACAATTCCTCTAACACACGTTAATTGCGACAAAATACGGAAGAAGTCGTATGAAAAGCTCAAAGCAATCACGTTGCTTATCCAAAGAAAATCTTGGCCGAAACCTTTCCTTAAGAATTTTGCAACAACGTTGCTATTTGGAAATGGAATTAACGTTGCTATGTTTTTTTTTTGGATTAGAAAGTGATTTGGATAGTAACGTTTCAAAGTGCTTGGCTGAATCTCTCTTGTGAGTTGGATAGTAACGTTTCTAAGAGATTAGAATTAGAAAGTGAATCTTGGACTAGGAATGGTATATTAAATTTTTAGGTGGGCCCCAGTTTGAAGACTTTGCCACCAAAATTCATACAATTTGGCCACCTTGCATTATGATTTAAGAGTCACCAATTTCTATTGATATGCTGCCACGTTTTGAGATGTAATTGTTATCCAAATATTTGAATTTGTTATCCACTAATCACTTGATTAACTTGTTAATCTCCCATTAACCAATAACTATCCAATTATTCACATAATTAGGAATTATCTTAAACTACTTAAAATACTACTCACTTTCAACACACTTTGTACACCTTATTGTTATAGTCATGTGGTACTTTGTATGGCACTAATCCATAAATACCGGGTATTAAAGCTCGGGCCGTATTTTATCCCAACTTGACAAACTTCGACGAAACTCATTTTCTTCGATTTTCCTTCCTTCTTACCTTCACGAATTTACTTATCCCTTGTTTGAAATAGCATAATGCTTATAATCTCTAATCCCATTCCCGAACTTACGTCGATTAACTTACGACGAAACTTTAACATATGAAAATGCGGAGTGTAACATCTCATTTCCGAGCTTTCATCAATTTATTTATGGCGTACTTTCGCGTACGAAAATATGGGGTGTAACATCAACAATGATACTTTTCGATGCCATATTTGTTATTAGAGACAATATTACACGTTTAATTCACCAATATATATACTACAGTCAATTTATGCATGTGATGATACACTCAAGTAAGTTAATTTTAATATTAATTCTATATTTAGTATAGAATCTAAAGGTCACTACGTTTCCATTCATCATCTATATCTAAATATTTTAATTAATATTAAAATCACCTGTGTACTTTTTTTCAAGTCTCAATCCATCAAAAAAATATAATAAACAATGTATGTAACTGGTGAGACAAATAACATAATTTAAATTTATTAAGATAAAACTCATAATAACAATTTACATGTTCGCTAGGACATACATGTACCAATCGAACACTAACTCTTGCACATACACGCTAAAAGGTGCACTAGGCCAAATCTCATGATAAATCTCAGTTAAAATTTCACCCCAAGGCTCTCGAAGAGTCCACTAAAATAGCTAATGCTTCCCAATCAATAATTTCTACGTAATTTGCCAATTAAACTCTTTTTAACTGAAAAATATGTATATGTTCAGGAATGAAAACATCAGGGCCCATTTTAAATTCCTTAAACTCCCTAAATTTCTTTTCTCTTTTCCTTCGTTCAGCCCTTCGATCCCTTAACTCATTTTGTCTCGCCCTTGGGACATTCCTGATGGCTTCAGGCTCCGAGTCTGAATCATTATAAAAATAAGTCCTGCGACAACGTATCCTTCTACGTTGTACCCTTCCTTGACTTCGAGAACTCCCACTTGGAGTAATTTGAACTTGTCCATGTTCAGCCATATCTGAAATAGGACCAACGAAACAATAAGAATGGCTACAACCATTCAATGTAACAACATATATCACAATTACTTGTAGAAGGATATCAATTGAGGGATTAAGACTAAACTTATTTTTTATTTTTATTTTTATACTAAGAAGGCAGTAAAATTATTAAGATCGTCAAAATTTAAAAGTTTCTGTCCTTCAAAGTTTAAAAATATGTTGAAATATACAAAGTACTTCACTTCCTCTCTTGTTTGGAGTAAGAATTAAACCTTCATCTTTTTAATGCTTTCCTTTTCTTCGCATGGGATTCTCCGTTTACAAATGATGCTTTCTGGATAAGCCAAGATTTCTAGACGATTTCTTATTTTAAAGGGTCGTGGAATGAAAATCTAAATGTCAGAATACAGAAAGAAATATGCTCTCTTTTATGTTTGTTTGGCTCAAAAGTTAACGATGTACTTTGTAAGCGATAAAACAATCAAAAAATAGAGAAGGGGTAAATCGTAATCAAATATAATAAGCCTAGAGATGCAAAGATGATAATATTGTTGTAGATCTAATATTGCAAAGTGACAATGTATGTTAACAAGGTATTTTCGTCAGAAGTAGTGATATAGAGAGAGAAAGACAGAAAATGAGAGAGTTGTATTAGATCAGATGCCCCTTTTTACAATGTGGAGGTCTCCTTTATATAATAGGAGACCTTCCTCGAAAGAATAAAAAAGTTACAGAGATAGGTAACGTCTCCCTAGTATAGACACTGAGTTCTAAATGACGTCGCTTTAGTCCTCACGGCCGAGTCGTACCCGCTACGTTGGTCGGCGTACACTCATTGGGCGTACCCACTGGCGTAGAGATACTGAGGGTCAAATTTGACCCTATACAGTTAGTCCCTCCGCTCGTTGGAGACGCGTTTGCGGAAATGCGAACCTCGTCTTAGGAGAATTTGACCTCGACCGGGGGCGGAAATATGAACGAAGTGAAACATATGACGCTGTTGAGCCGTTGACGCGTGGCTTCCTTTTTGGAATAATGTCATCGCCTGTATGCATCATCATTATATTTGCCCCCGAGGCGGTTCAGAGGATGATGTGACGTTTTGGTTTCCGGCGCACGTTTTGAATCATGACTCTTCGATTCCTGTGCAGTTTATCCTTATAAGTATGAGAAAGGTTTGATCTGATTCCACTTTCAAGCCTCTGAAAAGTATTTTCTGATACACCCTTTTGCCTTTCTTTCCTGTAACCGTTATTTCGTGAGGGACTTTCCCACTTCTGTTGAAACCACACTTCCTATTGTCAGTGCTTCGTTTCTCAAGTAGTATAATCATGGCAAAACGCGGACAATATAATAAAAAGGCCAAGGATAATGCCCCGTCTAGGGTTCCGCCATCTTCTGGTGGTGAAGGGGAAAAGGCAGAGAAGGCCCTTGTTCCTCTCAGCGTAGACAATGTCCTTCCGAAGGAGATGCACGTTCGCAGGGATTTTCCGACTAAAAGCCCTGATCTTCCCTGGGAGCACAGCATTTTGCTACAATCCCATTTAGACGAGCTGCGAGAGACGCACCGTATTCCGGACCACGTGGACATGGTTCCGGCCGGGACGGATTATGCCAATGTGCACCGGCCTGGATATTGCGCCTTCTACGAGTACCC
>NW_017670470.1:292563-293345 GCF_001879085.1 Nicotiana attenuata | reverse complement strand
GAGCCTCGTCGGGAGTCAAGGCCTGGTTTTTATGGCGGATGCCATCCGTCTGGGAGGTCGGCTCCCCAAAGGGGGGCTGTTCCTGATGCCAGGCGAACACGCATTCCGGAAATTGGCTCGTCGGCTACCGTTGGAGGGGCGGATGATGGTGCCGAGAGGGTGGGCCCTGAGGTCGCCCAGGCAGATGCAGAAGCGTCAATGCTGGGTCCGGCCCGTGTTGGGATGGCGGTAGGTAGATCCAACCGTCGAATTCTGAGTCCCGGGGGGTATAACCTGTTGCAACACAGCGAGCAGGCCGCAGCGGATATGACCCTACTATGTGTGGCCGCTGAGCGTGAAACGTTACAAGGGGTTAGCGACGAGGAACTATCCCGGAGGGTTGCCGGTGCGGCCTTACAGGTACTTTTCGATTCTCTTCATGTATCGTAAAATAAATTTTGATACATGCTGACTTGCCCTTCATCCTTTTCCTCTCTTTTTTTTAGACTCTCATTTTGGAGATAGAGAGGGGGTCGGCGAGCGCAAAGGAAGGCAGCCACCTTTAACAAGGTGGTAAAGAAATAGTCGGCGGTGCTGAGTCAAGCATCAAGCGCTGGCGGACCTACCCAAGCAAGACCCGATAATTTTGGGTTTTCGTGAGGGTCTGGAGCAGTCGGAGGCCCAGCTGAAACGGAGGGTGGCCGAGTTAGAGCAGATCGATGAGCAGCTGATGGCCGCCCTGGCCCGGAATATTGAGCTGGAGACTCTTCTCCAGTCTAAAGAAGAAGAGTTGGAGGTTGGCC
>NW_017670470.1:224136-289918 GCF_001879085.1 Nicotiana attenuata | reverse complement strand
GCGTCCTCGAGTTTCTTCTTTAGTATGTTTAATATTGTTTTGTTGGAGGATTCCGCTTGGCCGTTGGCGGCAGGGTGATATGGCGTGGAAAGTATTCTCTTGATGTGCCATTTCTCGAAGAATTCGGTCGTTTTCTGACCGATGAACTGTCGTCCGTTGTCACAACTGATTTCTTTGGGGATGCCGAAGCGGCATATAATATTTTTCCAAATGAAGGCGATCACTTCCTGTTCGCGTATTTGGGCGTACGCTCCTGCTTCCACCCACTTAGAAAAATAGTCAGTTAAAACTAATAGAAATCGTACCTTTCCTCGTCCCGCTGGTAGGGGACCGACTATGTCCATTCCCCATTTGATGAAGGGCCATGGGGAAGTGACAGAGTGAAGTGGTTCTCCTGGTTGGTGTATCATGGGGGCATACTTTTGGCATTGTTCGCATCGGCGGACATATTCCGCTGCGTCTTTCTTCATGGTGGGCCAATAATTGCCGGCCCGTATTATGCAGCGCACGAGGGCGCGGTTGCCTGTATGGGCACCGCAATGTCCTTCATGTACCTCTTCGAGTACTGGCCGAATTTGTTGCGGCCCTAGACATTTGGCTAGGGGTCCGCCAAACGTCCTTTTGTAGAGCTCGCGGTTTATTAGGCAATAACGGGCGGCCTGTACGCGGAGCTTCTTGGTTTCTTTTTTGTCGAGTGGGAGTGTTCCATCCTGCAGATAGGATACAAATTGGTTGCGCCAGTCCCAAGTAAAATTTAAAGAGAGTACCTCAGTGTGATCTATGGCTGAATGGAGGAGGGTGACCATGCTTTCTTTGTTGAAGTTTTTAGTAGCTGCGGCTAATTTTGCTAAGCCGTCTGCCTCCACGTTCTGTGCTCTCGGAACTTGTTCGAAGCGGCACTCGTCGAACTCGGTCATTAGCTTGTGGACTTTTGACTGGTATTTTTATAACCTCTGCTCTTTGATTTGGTAAGTCCCAGTGACCTGGTTCACCACGATCTGAGAGTCGCAATGGAGAACGAGTCGTCGAGCTCCATACTTGACGGCTAGTTTCAAACCTGCAATAACATCCTCGTACTCGGCTTCGTTGTTAGTCATCTCGGGGCATCGTATGGACTGGCGAATTGTTTCGCCCGTGGGGACCTCGAGAACGAGTCCCAGTCCCGATCCCGATCCCGAGGCGTTAGCGGCGCCATCAGTGTAAAGAGTCCATAGGTCGGCGTTGGAGGGGGCAGGGCGTGCCTCCAATTCCGCTTCTGGTAATATCTCTGCGCTGAAGTCGGCTATGAAGTCGGCAAGTACTTGCGACTTGATGGTGTTCCTTGGGTGATATGAGATATCGTGCTCACTGAGCTCTATGGCCCATCGGGCGAGTCTGCCTGATAACTCAGGCTTGTGTAGGATACTTCTCAAGGGGAAGGTCGTCACTACCTTTATGGGGTGGCATTGGAAATAGGGTCGGAGCTTCCGTGAAGCCACGACCAATGCCAAAGCTAATTTTTCAAGGTGTGGATACCGTGTTTCGGCGTCCACTAAGGTTTTGCTAATATAGTAAATAGGAGATTGTGTACCTTCATTTTCGCGAACTAGGACTGCGCTGACGGCGACCTCGGATACGGCTAAATACACCAGCAGTGATTCGCCTGGGTTTGCTTTGGCTAGCAGTGACGGTGAAGACAGGTATGCTTTCAATTTCCTTAGGGCCTCGACGCATTCCTCGTTCCACTGTAACCCATTGTCCTTTCTTAGCACATTGAAAAACTTGTGGCATCTGTCGGAGGACCGTGAGATGAACCTAGACAAGGCGGCTATTCGCCCCGTCAGCTTTTGCACCTGCTTTTTGCTGTTCAGTATCTCTGGTATTGCGTTTATTGCCTTGATCTGGTCTGGATTGACTTCGATACCTCGTTGTGATACGAGAAACCCTAAGAATTTTCCCGATGCCACGCCGAACGCACATTTCTCGGGGTTCAGTTTCATCCCGTATCTTCTCAATATCTCGAAGGTTTCTTTCAGATGGTCGATGTGGTCCTCTTTTCTTGTCGACTTTACCAGCATGTCGTCGATATAGACTTCCATAGTCTTACCGAGCTGCTCTTTGAACATTTTGGTTACCAGTCTCTGGTATGTAGCCCCGCATTTTTGAGCCCGAAGGGCATTACCTTGTAGCAGTAAGTCCCTTGGTGGGTGATGAAAGTCGTCTTCTCTTGGTCCTCCTCGGCCATCATGATTTGATTGTAGCCGGAGTAGGCGTCTAAGAAGCTCAGTAGTTCATGTCCTGCAGTAGCGTCGATCAGTTGGTCGATGTGGGGTAGTGGGAATGAATCTTTTGGGCATGCCTTGTTCAGATCGGTGAAATCCACACACATTCTCCACTTCCCGTTCTTCTTTTTTACCATGACAACGTTGGCGACCCACTCGGGGTACTTTGATTCTCTGATGGAGCCGTTGGCCAGTAGCTCGTCTACTTCTTTACCGACCGCTTCATTGATAGCGGCGTTGAATTTTCTCCTCGTCTGTCGCATGGGCGGATGTAATGGATCGACATTCAGCTTGTGGGTGGCGATGTCTCGCGGGATTCCCGGCATATCTGAATGGGAAAAGGCAAACAAATCTGCATGGTTAGTTAAGAATTCACAATACTTACTTGGGTTGGCGAGACCTTGCCTGATATAGGCTTTCTTCGTAGGATCGGTTTTGTCCAATTGGACTGGGTCGAGGTCTTCGACCGTTGCTTTACAGGCTTCCACGACGTCGGGGTCTTTGATGACGTCCGTTGTCGGGTTGATCTTAGTTCCCGACACGGCTAATTACTATGCCTCCGCGCTCGCCCCCTTTAGCTGTTGGGTGTGGGCGCAGTCTTGGGCTATTTTGTAGCATTCTTGTGCGGTGCGTGGCTCGCCTCGAATACTGAATACTCCCCATGGGGTAGGGAATTTGATCACTTGGTAGTGGCTTGAAGGGACCGCTCGCATGGCGTGTATCCATGGGCGTCCTATGATGACGTTGTACGCTGTTTCTTGGTTCATCACGTGGAAAGTTGTTTCCAGCGTGACTCCTCCCGCTAAGACGGGCAGTGCTATTTCTCCGGACGTCCGTTCCACTGCATTGTTAAAACCNACTGTCGTCGAGTCGTTTACTCGCCGTAGTCGAATCTAGGTCGACTGTTGGCGGCGATGGCCTTAGCCATAATATAATTGAAGATGGCCGTAGCCTTTCATACATTGGAGATGGCCGTAGCCTTTCATACATTGGAGATGGCCGTAGCCTTTCATACATTGGAGATGGCCGTAGCCTTTCATACATTGGAGATCAAGCTAGTCCAGTCCCTTTATCATGTCGGCCTGGAGGTCGTAAGGAGAGGTTGATATGATAAACTTGTTTCTCAAATATCTCCAGGTGTCCCCTCTGTCGCCTCGTTAAAAACCTCCCCGAGAAAACCCAATTGGGACAAAACTCGGGTAAGGGAAAAAGAGTACGACTCGGGAGACGCCTTTCAGAAGTGGAAATACTTGAGGTGAGTAACGTTCCAGTTGTTTTGGAGCGTTTTCCCTTCCATTGTTTCCAACTGGAATGCGCCTTTGCTGGCTACTGCTGTGATTTTGTAGGGTCCTTCCCAGTTGGTGCCCAGTTTCCCTTCACTCGGGTCTTTGGATGCTAATGTCTTGGCTTTAAGGACATAGTCTCCCACCTTGAGTGGTCTTATTTTGGCCCTCTTGTTGTAGTATCTTTCGACTTGTTGCTTTTGGGCTACCATTCTGATATGGGCCATTTCTCTTCTTTCCTCAGCCTCGTCGAGGTCTTGGAGCCTGTTTGTGTCGTTTTCTGTTCCACTGGTGTGCGAATATCTTAGGCTTGGTTCGCCGACTTCGACGGGTATGACCGCATCGGTTCCGTAGACCAGCGAGTACGGTGTTTCCCCCGTGCTGGATTTGGGTGTGGTCCTGTGTGCCCATAACACTTCGGGTAGCAGCTCGGGCCATAGCCCTTTGGCGTCCTCGAGTTTCTTCTTTAGTATGTTTAATATTGTTTTGTTGGAGGATTCCGCTTGGCCGTTGGCGGCAGGGTGATATGGCGTGGAAAGTATTCTCTTGATGCGCCATTTCTCGAAGAATTCGGTCGTTTTCTGACCGATGAACTGTCGTCCGTTGTCACAACTGATTTCTTTGGGGATGCCGAAGCGGCATATAATATTTTTCCAAATGAAGGCGATCACTTCCTGTTTGCGTATTTGGGTGTACGCTCCTGCTTCCACCCACTTAGAAAAATAGTCAGTTAAAACTAATAGAAATCGTACCTTTCCTCGTCCCGCTGGTAGGGGACCGACTATGTCCATTCCCCATTTGATGAAGGGCCATGGGGAAGTGACAGAGTGAAGTGGTTCTCCTGGTTGGTGTATCATGGGGGCATACTTTTGGCATTGTTCGCATCGGCGGACATATTCCGCTGCGTCTTTCTTCATGGTGGGCCAATAATAGCCGGCCCGTATTATGCAGCGCACGAGGGCGCGGTTGCCTGTATGGGCACCGCAATGTCCTTCATGTACCTCTTCGAGCACTGGCCGCTTTTGTTGCGGCCCTAGACATTTGGCTAGGGGTCCGCCAAACGTCCTTTTGTAGAGCTCGCAGTTTATTAGGCAATAACGGGCGGCCTGTACGCGGAGCTTCTTGGCTTCTTTTTTGTCGAGTGGGAGTGTTCCATCCTGCAGATAGGATACAAATTGGTTGCGCCAGTCCCAAGTCAAATTTAAAGAGAGTACCTCAGTGTGATCTATGGCTGAATGGAGGAGGGTGACCACGCTTTCTTTGTTGAAGTTTTTAGTAGGTGCGGCTAATTTTGCTAAGCCGTCTGCCTCCACGTTCTGTGCTCTCGGAACTTGTTCGAAGCGGCACTCGTCGAACTCGGTCATTAGCTTGTGGACTTCTGACTGGTATTTTTGCAACCTCTACTCTTTGATTTGGTAAGTCCCAGTGACCTGGTTCACCACGAGCTTAGAGTCGTAATGGAGAACGAGTCGTCGAGCTCCATACTTGACGGCTAGTTTCAAACCTGCAATAACAGCCTCGTACTCGGCTTCGTTGTTAGTCATATCGGGGCATCGTATGGACTGGCGAATTGTTTCGCCCGTGGGGACCTCGAGAACGAGTCCCAGTCCCGATCCCAAGGCGTTAGCGGCGCCATCAGTGTAAAGAGTCCATAGGTCGGCGTTGGAGGGGGCAAGGCGTGCCTCCAATTCCGCTTCTGGTAATATCTCTGCGCTGAAGTCGGCTATGAAGTCGGCAAGTACTTGCGACTTGATGGCGCTCCTTGGGTGATATGAGATATCGTGCTCACTGAGCTCTATGGCCCATCGGGCGAGTCTGCCTGATAACTCAGGCTTGTGTAGGATACTTCTCAAGGGGAAGGTCGTCACTACCTTTACGGGGTGGCATTGGAAATAGGGTCGGAGCTTCCGTGAAGCCACGACCAATGCCAAAGCTAATTTTTCAAGGTGTGGATACCGTGTTTCGGCGTCCACTAAGGTTTTGCTAATATAGTAAATAGGAGATTGTGTACCTTCATTTTCGCGAACTAGGACTGCGCTGACGGCGACCTCGGATACGGCTAAATACACCAGCAGTGGTTCGCCTGGGTTTGCTTTGGCTAGCAGTGGCGGTGAAGACAGGTACGCTTTCAATTTCCTTAGGGCCTCGACGTATTCCTCGTTCCACTGTAACCCATTGTCCTTTCTTAGCACATTGAAAAACTTGTGGCATCTGTCGGAGGACCGTGAGATGAACCTAGACAAGGCGGCTATTCGCCCCGTCAGCTTTTGCACCTACTTTTTGCTGTTCAGTATCTCTGGTATTGCGTCTATTGCCTTGATCCAGTCTGGATTGACTTCGATACCTCGTTGTGATACGAGAAACCCTAAGAATTTTCCCGATGCCACGCCGAAGGCACATTTCTCGGGGTTCAGTTTCATCCCGTACCTTCTCAATATCTCGAAGGTTTCTTTCAGATGGTCGATGCGGTCCTCTTTTCTTGTCGACTTTACCAGCATGTCGTCGATATAGACTTCCATAGTCTTACCGAGCTGCTCTTTGAACATTTTGCTGACCAGTCTCTGGTACGTAGCCCCTGCATTTTTGAGCCCGAAGGGCATTACCTTGTAGCAGTAAGTCCCTTGGTGGGTGATGAAAGTTGTCTTCTCTTGGTCCTCCTCGACCATCATGATTTGATTGTAGCCGGAGTAGGCGTCTAGGAAGCTCAGTAGTTCATGTCCTGCAGTGGCGTCGATCAGTTGGTCGATGTGGGGTAGTGGGAATGAATCCTTTGGGCATACTCTGTTCAGATCAGTGAAATCCACACACATTCTCCACTTCCCGTTTTTCTTTTTGATTCTCTGATAGAGCCGTTGGCCAGTAACTTGTCTACTTCCTCACTGACCGCTTCATTGATAGCGGTTGAATTTTCTCCTCATCTGTCGCATGGGCGGATGTAGTGGATCGACATTCAGCTTGTGGGTGGCGATGTCTCGCGGGATTCCCGGCATATCTGAATGGGAAAAGGCGAACAAATCTGCATGGTTAGTTAAGAATTCACGATACTTACTTGGGTTGGCGAGACCGTGCCCGATATAGGCTTTCTTCGTAAGATTGGTTTCGTCCAATTGGACTGGGTCGAGATCTTCGACCGTTGCTTTACAGGCCTCCACGACGTCGGGGTCTTTGATGGCGTCCGTTGTCGGGTTGACCTTAGTCCCCGACACGGCTAATTGCTATGCCTCCGCGCTTGCCCCCTTTAGCTGTTGGGTGTGGGCGCAGTCTTGGGCTATTTTGTAGCATTCTTGTGCGGTGCGTGGCTCGCCTCGAATACTGAATACTCTCCATGGGGTAGGGAATTTGATCACTTGGTAGAGGCTTGAAGGGACCGCTCGCATGGCGTGTATCCACGGGCGTCCTATGATGACGTTGTACGCCATTTCTTGGTTCATCACGTGGAAAGTTGTTTCCAGTGTGACTCCTCCCGCTAAGACGGGCAGTGCTATTTCTCCGGACGTCCGTTCCACTGCATTGTTAAAACCGGTTAGTGTTATGCAGCGCGGTATTACCCTATCCTCGAGTCCCATTTGTACGAGGACCCTTGGGTGGATAATACAGGCACCACTTCCGTCATCGATCATGACTCTTTTAACATCCGTATCAGCGATACGTAAAGTGATAACTAAAGCGTCATAATGAGGGAAAGACAAACCGTTGGCATCGGACTTATCGAAGGTGATACAATCTTCGAAGTCCTCATATCGTTCATGGGCGATGGTCTACTTTAGTCCGTGTGTGGTGGCGAGTTTGACGTGATTGATCGCTGACTCGTCGCCGCCTCCAACGATCATGTTTATCGTGCGCGCTGGGGAAGGTGGCTTCGGCGGCCCGTGGGGTTGTTCCCGTCCGCGTGCAAAGTTGATTTTTCCTTTGTCGCTGAGTAGCTCCCTCAGGTATCCCTGGTTCAGCATCCTGACCACCTCTTGCCGCAGGCCTATGCAGTCTTCGATTTTGTGTCCTCGTTCCTGATGAAACTCACATAGGGCGTTTGATTTCCTTGTGGCAGGGTCTGATTTCATCTTCTGCGGCCAATGCACCTTGGTGCCTAGCTTCTCCAGTGCGTACACTATCTCTGAAGGAGATACACAAAAGTTATGGGCGGTTAGTAAAGGGGGCGTACCTCTTTTGTTTCGTAGTGGGGCGATGTGTCGCTGTAGTGCGTCTGTATGCCTTGGTGGCGGATGGGAGGATCTGGTGTATGGCTGGTGTCGATCTCTGTTGGAGCGGGGGAGTTGTTCTCGTCGTCCTTCGTTCCGTCGATCTCTTCTCGTTTCTGAGTGTATCGCTGTTAGCAGTTGGGTCGGCCCATTAAGATCATCCTCGTCCGCTCGTACCTCGGCGCAATAGGCGTTGTGGATTTCCTCCCATGTGGTAGGGGGATATTTCATGAGGCGGCTCAGCAGCTTCCTGGTTGCCCTCGAACCATCTCTGCTTAGCCCGTTCTGGAAAGCGGCGACTGCCATACCTTCCGATACATTTGGTAGACTCATCCTTACCCTGTTAAACCTTGCCAGGAAGTCCCTGAGTCCCTCTCCTGTGTTTTGCCTGATGGCGAAGATGTCGTTGACCCTGGCCTCCGCTTTCTTCGCGCCTGCATGGGCTGTGACGAATTTATCCGCCATTTCCTCGAACGTTGTTATTGCCTTAGCCGGTAGCTGATAGTACCATGTTAAGGCCCCTCCTGTCAACGTCTCGCCAAACTTCTTCAGCAGCACCGACGATACCTGTTCTTTCGATAGGTCGTTGACCTTCACAGCGGTGACGTAGTGGATCAGATGATCCTCGGGATCTGTGGTTCCGTCATATACCCTTAAGTAGGGTGGCATCTTGAAGGTTTTTGGGGTGGAGTGAGGAGCAACTTCTTCGGTGTATGGTTGTTCAACGAACCTTCCCACGTCGCGTTTTGGTAGCAACTTGGGAGCACCGGGGATCTTGTCGACCCTCTCCTGATGTTCCTTCATCTGATCGCGGCCATCTTCTTTAGGATGGCTGTTAGCGTGCCATCGTTGGTTTGTGTCTCGATGGGTCTGTTATTTACCAGTGTAACTTCCGGTTCACCTACTGCAGCAGTGGTACCTACCGTTGGTGCACATACGATGTTATTTTGCGGTGACCTCTCAACCAAGCCACTTAGAGTGCTTGTTAGCCATCTTTCCAGTAGCTCTTTGACCGCCGAGGGTGCTTCCGTAGCCGCAGATGTGGAAGCTCCTTTTTCGTGCAAGATCGTCAGGCCTTCGGATGGGGAAGGTGAGATCTCTGCACCTGGTGTGATGCTAGGGGTTTCATTCAGGATGCCATCGTCACTGGCCTCGTTGAGAGGGCCCAGGAGATTGGTAGTGACACCCAATATGGCTTTCGATCTTGTGTTATTTTCGGCCATTTTCTGTTTTTGAGTGGTGTAGAGAGTAGTAGTTGGTTGATCTCTAGGTGGATACTATGGTTTTGATTCTCGAAATCCCCACAGACGGCGCCAAATTGTTTGGCTCAAAAGTTAACGATGTACTTTGTAAGCGATAAAACAATCAAAAAATAGAGAAGGGGTAAATCGTAATCAAATATAATAAGCCTAGAGATGCAAAGATGATAATATTGTTGTAGATCTGATATTGCAAAGTGACAATGTATGTTAATAAGGTATTTTTGTCAGAAGTAGTGATATAGAGAGAGAAAGACAGAAAATGAGAGAGTTGTATTAGATCAGATGCCCCTTTTTACAATGTGGAGGTCTCCTTTATATAATAGGAGACCTTCCTCGAAAGAATCAAAAAGTTACAGAGATAGGTAACGTCTCCCTAGTATAGATACTGAGTTCTAAACGACGTCGCTTTGGTCCTCACGGCCGAGTCGTACCCGCTACGTTGGTCGGCGTACACTCATTGGGCGTACCCACCGGCGTAGAGATACTGAGGGTCAAATTTGACCCTATACAATGTTGAAATATACAAAGTACTTCACTTTAGAACATTATTATTATATGTTTGAACACCAATTATCAAAATTACATATATATTCAGCAATAGAAATAAACGCACAGCAGATTCTTTCACCAGAAAATACCAACTTGTCCCTTTTATTCATGATACCAATCACTAAAATAGGTAAAGGCTTCTAACTGTCAAACCTTTCTATACAGCTAGGTTCCATCTTCTTCTCTTTTGACTAATGATCTAAACTTTCAGTTTAATCAAAACAAAACAAAAAAAAAAAAACCTCTGCTATTTGCTTACGGACAATGAATGTCCTTGTTACAGAAAAGTGGGCTTTTTGCCTTGGCTTAGCTACTTCAATTATAGATTCCTCTCGCAAAAGAGGTTAAAAAGGCAGAAAGCAGTAACATGATAGAATCACATTTTGACTTAGCTTTATGTTTGCAATTTCACTCTCTATTCATTAATTTTAGTTTCCTACTGCAGAGAACAGCAAAAAAAGGAACTGCAAACAATAGTGCATTTCTTTTGTTTTTCGTTTTCGACCTTTTCAACAGTACTTTAATTTTCAATAATCCAAGATCAAGATGTGTATTCTAATCAAAAGAACATAACTATGGCTTCTGATACCAATGTAAAAAGAATTTAGGAGCAAGAACAACAAAATATGTGTACCTAGTTATACGCAGCGGAAATTGTTGTAGTTGCTACCAAGATAATTGCTCCAAATCTACTTTGAATCACCAGAAAATAAAGTTTATTTCACAAACTAAAACCTTCCTTCTTTGTACGTGTGTTTTGCTGGGAGAAGAAGACAAAGTTTTTTTCACTTCTTAAGAGTTCTTCTGTAGAACAGATATATAGAAGAAGAATAGAGGTAAAACTACCGATGAAAACCACCACTCCACGTTCTCACATCTCTCAAATAACGTGCGGTAGTTTTTAGGAGTAATAAAACCTCCGTTAATAACCTCCATAAGTTTAATCTATCCTAAAACGGGTCGGGTCAGTCCACATGGGCGACTCACGACCCAAACCTAATATCCAACAATCTCCTCAATACACCAAAAAAGCCAAAAGCCATAAGCACGTGTATTTCCCCTTTGAAGCACCTTGCTTTCTTTCCTTCCATATCTCCCCAATACTCTTAGTAAAAGAACATCTTCCATAAATCCTCCATATTTTTTCATTAAAGCAACTCCATAAGGAATTTAGAAGGTAAAGAAGCTATAGTTCACTATATTACTGAATGGCTTCCACCTCTAATAAACTACCTTCCTCTAAAATTGACAACAAATTAATGTTCGATTTTTTGTATTTCACCAAAAGCAACTCATATGATCCTCCATAATTGATAGGTTACAAGTACCTTGGGCAAAGGTACTTTACTTTATGTTTTGATGATCTAACAAACTTACCATCCAGAACCAGACAAGGAACCTGTTCACAAGACCTCGAGATCACAAGTTCCAGGTTGGGATCTAGCGTGGGATATAACTCAACTCTTCAGAGTGGAAGGAACAGCTGAGGAAATATGTTCCTACCAGTTCCCGAGGAGACTGTATGAAGTCAACTCTCTAGCAGGAAAGTTGCGGCTTGCACACGCTACTACACAGGAACAGTGTAGCAGTCAACTTTCTATGTAAAGCTTTTTGCCTACCTTGCTTACATCATTGTAAGTGATGTCACACACGTATAAATACAATCAAGGAAGGTAAAACAACTTACTTCATGAGATAACCAGATAAAGAACCTAAAGCATGCCTGGTACAATCATTCAAGATAATCTGGGCAGTGTGCCTTTAGATTCACAGGAACCAGATTAGGGACCTGATACCTTGGTGTTCCCCTGATAGAAGAATAAGTCAACTGTACTGCTGGAAAGCAACTGCAGAAAGTGACTGCCTGCAACTGTACACGCAACAGTTCAGCAGACAGTGCAACAGTCACTTCCCATTAAGAAGAGGCATGTACTAACCAAGATTTGACATCACTAAGGTGATGTCTTTTGTAGTATAAACCTTATGCAAGGCACAAGATTTAGGTTCAAGACTTGCAAAATCAGAAACGAAAATATTCTCTCAAGTTCAAGAACAACCTCTCTCAAGAACAAAGCTGCTCCAACCTCAAGGACCGGATCCAAGATTAAAGATATCTTATGTCCTTAGGTTTGTTGAGTCTTTGTTATTTGTTCTTTATTGTAACTCCTATCTTGCTTTTTAGAAGCTGTTTTTAGGAAACCCAAATTCGTAAACTCTCCAGTTTATGTTGTGACTAGCTTTAGTCATAAGTTAAAGTCTTTGTAACTAGAGAGTTATATAGTGGCTTGTAATAGTGTTATTACAAGTTAGAGTGATTGAAGTCTTTGTAATAAAGTTATTACAAAGTGGCTTGTGGTGAGAGTATCACAAGTTAGTCAAAGTCTTTGTAACTAGAGAGTCACAAAGTGGCTTGTGGTGAGAGTACCACAAGTTAGTTGAGTTGAATCCTTTGTAATAGAGTCATTACAAAGTGGATTGTAATAGGGGTTTACAAGTTAGTGAAGTTGAAAGCCTACACGCGTAGGTCGTGGTTTTTGTCCCCTTGAGTTGGGATTTTTCCACGTAAAAATCCTCTGTGTTCTTTACTTACTGCCGAGCTACTACGAGAACAATTAGAGAACCTGATTCCCTATGCTGGTTGATTTTACAGTCTGTTGCTTACAGTGGGAACTTATAGAGAATCTGGTTCTCTATGCAGTGGGAACTTATTCTGTGTCTCATTTACTTACTAGTTTAGTAGTTAGCACTGTGGGAACTAATATAGGACCAGATCGTTATATAGTTTGGTTCATTAGTGTTTTCAGTGGAAACTCATAGAGAGCCCGGTTCTCTATACAGTCTGGTGGACGCTTAGTTTCTAACAAATGGTATCAGAGCAGGTTCTTTCTAAAAGGTTAACACCTAGAAATGATCTACATGGCTGCTCCACCAAATTTCGAGGAAGGACAATCAACGTACAGACCACCGTGATTCATTGGCCAATACTATGGTTGGTGGTAAACAAGAATGCACGACTTCATTATGGCTGAGGACTTAGAGCTATGGGATGTAATCTGTGATGGACCTTTTGTTCCCATGAAAACTGTTGGTGAGGGCACAGTTACAGTCCCAAAAACAAGAAAAGAGTACAACGATACTGATAGAAAGGCTATTGAGAAGAATTTTAGGGCAAATAAGATTCTTGTTTGTGGCATCGGACCAGTGAGTACAACCGCATCTCAGCCTGTCAGTCTGCTAAGGAGATTTGGGAAGCTCTTCAAACTGCCCATGAGGGAACTACTCAGGTTAAGCAGTCCAAAATTGATATACTTACTACTGAGTATGAACTTTTTGAGATGAAGGAGGATGAGTCTATTCAAGATATGCACACACGTTTCACCTCCATTACCAATGAGCTTCACTCCCTTCAAGTCATCCCAAGAATCAAGCTGGTTCGAAAAATACTCAGTGTCTTACTAGGCTCTTGGGAAAGTAAAGTGAATGCTATCACTGAAGCCAAGGATTTGCAGAAGCTGACCATTGATTAACTCATTGGAAATCTCAAAACTTATGAGATGAAGAGAAAAAAGGATCTTGAAAGAAGAGAGCCCAAGAAAGAGAAGAACCTGGTTCTCAAGGCTGCCAACAAAGACTCAAGTAGTGATGAATCCGACATGGAATATCTCACTCGAAGATTCCAAAAGATGATTCGAAAAAATGGTGGGATTCCAAAGAAAAGAAGTTCCAGCAGGAATTTCGAAGAAAATGATTATTGCCATAAGTGTGGAAAGTTTGGACACTTCATTAAAGACTGTCCTCTTAATAAGCAGGATTATTACAAAACCAACACTGAAAAGGCCACTAAAAGGAACCAGGTCCTTGACAGAAAGTTCAAAAGATGAGATGCTGCTGACAACATAATGAAGCAAGCCCTTGTTGATTTGGGAAATTCCTCTAGTGATTCTGAAGGTGAAAATATGATGGTTGCTGACAATGGATCTTCAGAATATGAGTCAATCTTTGCACTCATGGCCAATCCGATGATGATGAGGAAAAGGAGGAAGATGAGGTAAGTTTTCTTGATGTTCAAAGAAATTTTAAAACTTACTCTAAGAAAAAATTGATGCCCTTAGCAAATGTATTGATTGATGCCTATCATAGCCTCATTGATGAGAAAAATTCTTTAATAAAAGAAATTGGTGGCATTGAACAAGAGAGGGATTATATGGTAGCTTCCATTGTAGACTTAGAGGAAACCATTGAGAGTCTGAAGAAAGATAAAGAGGTTTTAACTGAGAGTAATGCTAGCATTGAGCATGAGAGAGATGACCTATTAGTGGTAGTTGTAAACTTAAAGGAAACAATTGGGGAACTTAAAATGAAAAGTAGGCCTGAGAATTCTCAAAAGGGAAAGGAAGTTGCAAGTAAGGCACACATTAAGCTTGAAAGTGAGTTAAATTCAGTGAAGTCTAGTCTGTGTGCTGAGCTTGAGAAAAACAAACAACTTCAGGAAGAACTAGGAAGACTGAAAAGTGATCTTGAAAAATCACTTAAGTGGACCTGGTCCTCTGATGCCATCACTGCCTTGTACACAAACAATGGGGGGAAACAGGCAAGGAATCGGGTTCCAAAGGGAAAAGACTCCCTACAACCCTCATAGAAAGCATGCTAATGTACCTGACAATTGGCCTTGCACTCACTGTGGTAACACTAGGCACTTTAAAGAAAATTGTAAGGCCAGATTTCAATCCCAACAGAAAAACAAAGTTTTTGCTGAAGAAGTAACTGCTGTTAGGGAACCTGGTCCTCCACATAAAAAACGTATAATGCCTGCTTGGACCAAAAGAGCCCTCATTCACCCCTTTTCTCATTACAAGGACTCATGTAAAGTTAAAATTCAGTCGTTGCAGAAAAATAAAGTTTTTGTTGAAAAGAGGCGTATTGATGAGGAACCTGGTTCCTTGAAAAGAAAATATGTGCTGCCTGCATGGGTAAAAAGAATTTTGATATGCTTGTTCTATCATTATAAGGGACCCAAGTTGGCTTAGGTTCTTAAGTCTAATAATTGATTTACTGTGCAGGGAACAGTGAAAGGGAGCAGTCAACAGTGGCACATGGATAGCGACTGCTCGAAGCTCATAACTGGAAGAACAAATGATTTTCTTTCACTGTAGGCCATGCAAGGAGGGAGTGTATCCTTTAAAAATGGCAAGAAGGGATACATTCTGGGAGTTGAAAGGATCTGGAAGTCTCTTCCCCACTCTATTGAAAATGCGTACTTCGTGAAGGGGTTGAAGTATAGCTTGCTGGGTATCTTCCAAATCTGTGAAAAGGGGATCTTAGCTGTCTGAGTGCTGTTAATGATAATGCTGAGCTATGGCACAGAAGGCTGGGTCATGCAAGTTTCATGCTGCTGAACAAAATAGTCAAGAAGAACCTGGTTCATGGTCTACTCAAGTCAAACTTCAAAGAGCACAGAGTGTGTGATGCATGTGCTAAGGGAAATATCCCATGTTTCAAATGGCAAGACTGATATAATGAGCCAGATGAAGGAGGCAAGTGAAGACAATGTCACATCCCCTTCCACTTCTCAAGAGGAACCTGGTACCCCAATTACTACCACTGAAGCTGAAGAAAGAGTTTGTGATGCAGTGCAAGGCACTCCACAGGTAGCAAAGCAAGGAGTGCAGGGAAATCCATCTAAATTTCCCAGTTCCCCTACCAATCAAACTTCAGTCCCAAATTGGAAACACAAAAGGACAAAGCACATTGATGTCAGACACCATTTTCTCAGGGACAATGTTGAAAATGTTCTGATTTGTATGAAGTTCTAGAAGAAGAAGGATCAGGTAGCAGACATCTTCACCAAGGTGCTGAGCAGGGAACATTTTGAAAGAAAACGTCTGGAATTGGGGTTGATCAAACTCAACTGAGGACCTGGTCCCTCGATGATTGGCTATGTTAAGAAGGAAAGGTACAATGCTAAAAATTATTTTTCGGCGACATCTAACTCAAATCTATATTCTTACAGGTATACACATATGGCAATTTCAGGACAAAAACAAGTAAGAGTGACTTTGCACTTCTAGGAGTCTTTGCTCAAAAGTTTCAAAAACCGTCACGGAATCTAGTTCCTGTGACTCAGGTTAGTAGTCTCTTCAATACTTATATGCCTTTTTAAGCTGCTGAAGTGTCGTGTCATCAATTTGTTTCTGCCTTTCTCTTGCCTCTCCTCCTAACTTTTGAAGTCCAAAATGTTAAACCTTTTCTGAACTGACCCGTTACCCCAAAAAAGGCACTTCTCTATCTTACACCCAAATAAAACCTATTCTTTTCTTCAAAACCAAAATTAACCTTGTCTCAAAATAATCCTTCTTTCCAAATATGCCAGAAGTAAACCCAACTCTCTCACTTTCCAAAGAACTAACTCCATCAGAATCAAAATCCCAAGAATTCTTTGGTAGATTTTGATGGAAGTTTAACTGAAAGGGAACAGGGTAGATCTAATATTCTAGAGCGTGAGGCTGAAGTTGTTGCTGGATTTGTGGAAGCCTTGAAGGATATAGAGATTGGTAAATATGAGGACTGAATGAGGAACCTGATCCCTCGAGTTCTTCTCATGAAGTCCATTTTAATGATGATCTTTTTCTTTTTGAGCTCTGTGTATAAACGAACTTCCGATCCAGTAAAAAGGATTGATGAAAAGTGGACTGATTGATGATGAAGTGGTATGACCTGCTGATGTGATTGTCGAAGAGAGAATGAAGTGGAAAAATCTCCATTTGTGAGAAGGCATTAAAAAAATGGAGAAAAGAAAGTTGGCTGAGAAAGATGCAGTAGATGATAAGGGTAAACAGATTGAGAAGAAGAAGAGGGAGGCATGGCTGCTCAGGGATAGAAAGGGTAGTGTAAGTGAGGAACCTGGTTCTTTACAGAAGCAAAAGGTTGAGCCATTAGGTTTGGAGGAGAAGACTTTAAAGTCTCAAATAGTGCTGTCAGGCAGAGTGTTGACTCTGATGTTGCTGGCAAAAATGGAGGAACTTCTTGGCATTGTTGAGTTCCAAAATAGAATCACCTCTTTGTTCCTCCAAGTCCCAACGTATATGAAGAAGAAGTAAAAACTTCTATGTTTTATGTGACACTCTGATGCTATATGTGCATGAGACCGAGTTTGTTCTTGATGAGAAGAAGCTTGGGGAGATTCTTGGTGATCTGATTGATGGTTCAACCTACTTAGACAGGTTGAGAACCTGGTTCTCGTAGACCCTTGGCAGAATAGAATGCTAAGTTGAAGGGTGAGAATGAAAGATTGAGGAAACAGGTGAAGGAACAGAAAGAGCAGAAGATCATTGATCAAAGGAGAGTGCGTGAACGAATGGACAAGCTCATCAAGGCCTTATCCCGTTACTTTTCCCTCCTGCCCAGTGATTCATTTCTTTCACTCCTTCCAAATTCCCTTGAATTCTTTTTTGATCCTTATATTTGATGACATTGGTACTTAGTTGTTTAAGTTGTCATATTATGTATTGTTGAAACTACTGTGCTTTTATCATAATTACTCCACTATGGGCAATCACTCTATTTTGTGCACTGATATTCACTTGTTGTTCTTGTTATTATTAATGCTGTGTTGCCCAAGTGGCCTGAGTTAATGTTGCTGAACTTCTTTTTGGTTGTGCTTCTTCTGCTATTTTTTTGTTGATAAAACTAACATTTTATTTCATCAAAAAAACTGTCATTACATATCCAGATTAATGCTGACCATTAATCTCCTATTCTCTATTTATACACATAACTCTGTAACTACATTACTTCAAACAACTATATCTAAACTAAGGAAAATTGTTTAAACTCTCCAATTCTATTTGCCATTTGGTCTTCTTTCTCCCTTGTATGTGTATATGCTTAGCAATTTCCTTGCATATTTCATCCATGTTATATCCGCCTTTGTTGAATCTAATTGAGTTCCTTTCATGCCAAATGCAGTATACTACCATTGTGAAAATTGCTGTAGTCATTTCTGCTTTACAGTTCTTCCTACTTGCCAATCTGCTCAACCAATTCAGCTCAGTTTTCCAGCTTCCTATCTGCCTTGTAATGCCAAGTGATTTCAATACTCTGTCCCATAGTTTGTTAGTTTTTGGACATCCAAAGTATAGATGCTCAAAAGTTTCCATGTTGGTTGCACAAAACACACATTCTAAGGGAGCTTGAATTCCAAATTTCATGAGTCTATCTACAGTTGCTAGTCTTTGATGAATAGCCAGCCATAGATGAAATTTGAATCTAGGATGAATATGTGTATGTAGATGAAGGCTTTTCCACGTAACTTTTGGAAACTGAGGCTGCATCTGAACATAAGCTTTATGGATTTGGAACTTGCCTTGCTTTACTAAGTTCTCCAATGTAGATATAAGGCTATTCTGTCCCGGCCTCATCTGGTTCACATCCTCTCTTGCCTTAATGATCTTCCTGACCACCCATGCTGCTGCTTTGGGTGTGTCCATTTATGCAATATCTCTATTCTTTATATAGTAATTGTGAGCCCATTTGATCCACAATGTATCTTTCTTCATAGCCAATGCCCAGAGATGTTTCAACAGTGCTGCTTTATTCTATATCTTCATGTTTATAACATGCAAACCTCCCGTAGTTTTAGGCTGACATATCTTGTCCCATGCAATCAAAGCTTTCCTTGAGCACTCAGTTGAGCCAGTCCACAGAAAGGTTCTACATATGGTTTCTATCATCTTCATGATCTTCTTTGGCAGCAAGAACATTTGAGCCCAGTATGTTTGTATTCCAAATAGTACAGATTTGATGAGTTGAATTCTCCCAGAATATGAAAGCAACCTGGCTGACCAGCACCTTACTCTTTTAGTGATCTTTTCTACCAATGGTAGACATTGGTGGATGTTCAGCTTTCTTGTCGACAATGGAACCCCCAGGTACTTAAAGGGCAAAGAACCCTCTGTATATCAAGTAAGCTCCAACAGTTTCTCCTTTATGTGTTGTGCCACACCTGTAATATATATGGAACTCTTTTCTGTATTTGCCTGCAGCCCAGATGCAACTGAGAATCTATTAAAAGCTTCCTGTAATTTATTAACTGAATTTATATCACCACCGCAAAACATTAACAAATCGTCAGCAAAATATATGTATGTTGCTCCCAGCTTCTTGCATTTGAGGTGGAATTTGAACTCCTTTTGTAAAGACACTTGGTTCATCTCCCTTTGTAAGTATTCCATAGCAATCACAAAGAGATAAGGAGACATTGGATCTCCTTGCCTTATTCCTCTCTTAGATTGAAAAGGTTTGGTCAGTCCCCCATTTAAAACCAAAGAATAAGATACTGTTGTCACACATTCCATTATCCATGGAATGAATTTCTGAGGGAAGCCAAGATCAGTAAGCATGTATCTAACAAACTGCCAATCCAGTGAATCATAAGCTTTCCTTAAGTCTACCTTGAGAACACATCTTGGAGACAAGCCTTTCCTATTATAGCCATTGAATAGTTCATGACTGAATAGGATATTGTCAATAATACTCCTCCCTTCTATAAAAGCAGACTGTGCTTTCCCTATTATAAGCTCAATTACCCTTTTGATTCTTTTATTCAAGATCTTAGCAATGATTTTGTACACAGTGGTGTAGCAAGCAATAGGCCTATAATCCTTCACTATTGTAGGGGATGGAACTTTAGGGATCAAAGTTATGGCTGTACAGTTCCATGCTTGCTTCATCTTGCCTGTTTGGTAAAAAAATAGCACAACATCATATATATCTTGTTTCACTTCCTGCCAGTGCTTTGTGAAGAACTCTATTGGAAATCCATCAACTCCAGGGGCTTTATCATTTGGCATGTCCTTCACTGCTTCATCTATTTCTGCATATGTGATGTCCTGAATTAGGTCCTGTTGATGTTGTATTGAGAGGCACTCTCCCTCTTTGATGAATTTGGTATTAGGACATGGCTTTAGTCCAGTAGCTGTTCCCATAAGTTGTTTCAAAAAGCATGTGAATTCTTCTTCTACAGCTTTAGGGTCGTGATCTTAACTCCCAAGTCATTATATACAGAGGCAATTGTGTTCTTGCTTGCTCTAATCTTCAGTTGTGCATAGAAGTATTTGGAGTTTGAATCCCCATAATCAATCCAGTTCACTCTAGCCTTCTGCCTTAGTATTCTCTCCTCTATAGTGCTCCATTTCTCTAGACCCTGTAGTGTTTGCTTTTCCTGATCTAACCATACTTGATTGAAAGGATCAAGTATCAAATTGGCCTGTGTACACTCCAGTTTCTGTCTTATTTGTATCAATCTCTGTTCATAACTAGCCAACTCCTTGTTTAAACCTCTAGTCTCACCTTTCATCTTTTGTAGCTTCAGCTAGATCCAGACATAGGATCATCTCCCAGCGTCTGCTGCCAAATTCTATCTACTATAGGCTTAAACTCATTGTGCTCGATTGTTACCATATACAGCTTGAATGGATTGGGATATATAGTATTCCTTCTCCATATTTGGATCAAGATAGGTGAGTGATTGGACACTCCAGGTTCTAAGAATTCAGCTTCCACATGCCCATAGTCTTTAGTCCATTCAAAATTGCCAAAAACCCAATCATTCTTACTGTAAACTCTATCATTTGCACTTTGCTTATTACACCAAGTAAAGAAACATCCCTTAGTCCTCAATGGGGTCATTTTCATGTTATCTATACAATCCTTGAACTCCTGAATCTCATTCATAGTGACTGGTTGTCCTAATCTATCATCTGTGGTTAGGACATTGTTGAAACCACCACTTATGAGCCAGGGAATTTGTACCTGCCCCCCAAACTGTTGCAGACCATACCATAGACTTTCCCTTTCTTGCAATTTGTTACTAGTATACACTACAGTCAACATAATCTTGTATCCAGTCACTGGATTCATCACTAGACAGTGAATGAACTGCTCATGGACTTGAATTATGTTAACTGTCAAGTTGGTCTTCCATAACAGCCATATTCTTCCATTTTCAGCCTTAGCATAGTTATAACAATAGCCCCAATCCTTAGCTACCTTATAAAGAACATTTTTTGTCTTTTTTTCTTTTATTCTGGTCTCTAGACATCCTAAGATATCTCTTCTGCTATATAGGTGTCAACATGGGTGTGAAAGTTATATGGTATGGTGTCAACATGGGGGAAGTTATATAGGTGTCAACATGGGTGTGAAAGTTATATGGTTTGGTGTCAACATGGGGGAGGAACAAAATCGAATCGATATGTTGAGTTGTGCATGAAAGATGGCTCTGCTTCTCAGGGGGAACGTTGCTGCTAATATGTTGATTATAGGTCTGATCCGCAGGGAAACATGTGAGGAATCTGGTTTTCATGAGGAATAATAATTTCGGGTTTGTCATCATCAAAAAGGGGGAAATTGATCCAAGTTATACTATGTCATGTTTTGATGATGACAAACGTTCTCAACGAACTGGGCACGGACCAAATGTGATTAATGCATGTAAGGAATCTAATTCTCAGGGGGAATAATTCTAGGTTTGTCATTCATCAAAAAGGGGGAAATTGATAAGTTATGGTACTTTGAGTTTTGATGATTTGCCAAACAATCTTGAGGAACCAGTTGTAATCAGCTCCTTAGGTTCGGTTCTCATGGGGAATATGGCTAATTCGTAGGGGGAACAATGTGGAGATCTGGTTCTCAGGGGGAATATCAAGTCTAAGTTTGTCATCATCAAAATGGGGGAAATTGATAGGTTACAAGTACCTTGGGCATAGGTACTTTACTTTATGTTTTGATGATCTAACAAACTTACCATCCAGAACCAGATAAGGAACCTGTTCACAAGACCTCGAGATCACAAGTTCCAGGTTGGGATCCAGCGTGGGATGTAACTCAACTCTTCAGAGTGGAAGGAACAGCTGAGGAAACAGGTTCCTACCAGTTCCCGAGGAGACTGTATGAAGTCAACTCTCCAGCAGGAAAGTTGCTGCCTACATACGCTACTGCACAGGAACAGTGTAGCAGTCAACTTTCTATGGAAAGCTTTTTGCCTACCTTGCTTACATCATTGTAAGTGATGTCACACACGTATAAATACAATCAAGGAAGGTAAAACAACTTACTTCATGAGATAACCGGATAAAGGACCTGAAGCATGCCTGGTACAATCATTCAAGATAATCTGGGCAGTGTGCCTTTAGATTCACAGGAACCAGATTAGGGACCTGATACCTTGGTGTTCCCTTGATAGAAGAATAAGTCAACTGTACAGCTGGAAAGCAACTGCAGAAAGTGACTGCCTGCAACTGTACACGCAACAGTTCAGCAGACAGTGCATCAATCACTTCCCATTGAGAAGAGGCATGTACTAACCAAGATTTGACATCACTAAGGTGATGTCTTTTGTAGTATAAAACTTATGCAAGGCACAAGATTCAGGTTCAAGACTTGCAAAATCAGAAACGAAAATATTCTCTCAAGTGCAAGAACAACCTCTCTC
Organism: Nicotiana attenuata; assembly: GCF_001879085.1. Taxonomy (NCBI): domain Eukaryota; kingdom Viridiplantae; phylum Streptophyta; class Magnoliopsida; order Solanales; family Solanaceae; genus Nicotiana; species Nicotiana attenuata. The sequence goes on along the minus strand of NW_017670470.1, from coordinate 267,877 downwards.
AAGAACAAAGTTGCTTCAACCTCAAGGACCGAATCCAAGATTGAAGATATCCTAAGTCCTTAGGTTTGTTGAGTCTTTGTTATTTGTTCTTCATTGTAACTCCTATCTTGCTTTTTAGAAGCTGTTTTTAGGAAACCCAAATTCGTAAACTCTCAAGTTTATGTTGTGACTAGGTTTAGTCATAAGTTAAAGTCTTTGTAACTAGAGAGTTATAAAGTGGCTTGTAATAGTGTTATTACAAGTTAAAGTGATTGAAGTATTTGTAATAGAGTTATTACAAAGTGGCTTGTGGTGAGAGTATCACAAGTTAGTCAAAGTCATTGTAACTAGAGAGTCACAAAGTGGCTTGTGGTGAGAGTACCACAAGTTAGTTGAGTTGAATCCTTTGTAATAGAAAGTGGCTTGTAATAGGGGTTTACAAGTTAGTGAAGTTGAAAACCTACAAGTGTAGGTCGTGGTTTTTGTCCCCTTGAGTTGAGATTTTTCCACGTAAAAATCCTCTATGTTCTTTACTTACTGCCGAGGTACTGCGAGAACAATTAGAGTACCTGATTCCCTATACTGGTTGATTTTACAATCTGTTGCTTACAGTGGGAACTTATAGAGAATCTGGTTCTCTATACAGTGGGAACTTATTCTGTGTCTCATTTACATACCGGTTCAGTAGTTAGCATTGTTGGAACTGATATAGGACCAGATCGCTATACAGTTTGGTTCATTAGTGCTTTCAGTGGAAACTCATAGAGAACCCGGTTCTCTATACAGTCTGGTGGACGCTTAGTTTCTAAAAATAATCCGACTAATATTCAGGTAATCACCAAGATAGATATCAATATGTAAATAATACTTTACCAGGCCCAAAAGAAAACAACTTTTTTGTAACATCTTTTTTATTAATTCAATCTTAGCTGAGAAATTAAACTACCCATTAAATAAAATAATCTCTGTATGAATCATCACTCTTCCAAAACATCATGTTAATTTTTTTTTTGCTCAGCTAGCATTTCTGAAACATAGATCTTTGAAGTGATTCCCGCTCTTCTTCAAGCAGAAACAAATTTGGTTATTGACATCCAAAGGGATCTACGTGCCAGATAATCATATAGTACGTGCAGTTTGTCTCTTCGCTAAACTGAAAGGTCTTAATAGCTAAAATATGAAGTGAGATAAAGACCAACTTCTCTCTAACTATACACTAACAACCCAACCACCCAGGTATGACATCATCCCCACTCTCAACTAGTGACCCTCCCAAGGAAAACCAGCAGAACCCCCCGGTATACCAACTTTAGATCGAAACTCTTCTATGGATGAAGACAAAGCAGATAGAAATTCCTTCGAGGAACCCCTGCTCTATAAAAAGCTGGCCTCCTCCACAAGTTCTGATGCATTTCAATCAGGCTTACACACACATGCCTTTGAATTGAACCCGGGAAACATACCAATCCAATTATCAGTTGAGGACAAAATCAGGCTCTACAAACCGCGGAAATACTCCTTGATTATCAAACTATTTGGGAAAAAAATCCCACATCACTTACTCAAAGCCAAACTCTCCAATCTATGGAAACCAAATGAACCTCTTATCCTAATCGATCTAGGATGGGATTTCTTCATCGATAAATTTAACAAAGAGGAGAATATGAGCAAAGTCCTAAGTGAGGGGCCATGGTTTGTAGCTGTGCACTTCCTATCAATCCGCAGATGGGAACCGAACTTTATTCCAACAGAATCTAAATTAGCCATAACGGCGGTTTGGATAAGACTCTCACAGTTGCCAACAGAATTCTACGACAAGGCAGTTTTAGAACAAGTAGGGAACAGAGTGGGAAAGCTTCTAAAAATTGATACCTGCACCTCCTCTACCCTACAAGGAAGGTACGCCAGAATATGTGTCCTGGTTACTCTAGACATTCCGGTAACGACGAACGTCACTATTGGCACCCACAACCAATTGCTCGTTTATGAAGGGGAAGGGATACTTTGTACAGAATGTGGGAGAATTGGCCTCACTCTGAGAAGCTGTGAGTTCCTATCATCCCCCACCCAAGAAAGCAGTACCAGAGAGATCAACAGTGAAGGTACCATAAGTGAACCTATCTCTCAATGGCGTACTGTCCTTTTTACAAAATACAGACGCCACACAAACAAAGACACTCAAGTTAACACCCAGGTAAAGAGGTTCAATGCCTCCTCAGGTACGTTCCTTGATCCCCAACCAAAAATCGGCCATGGATTCCGGCAAACAAAATCCAAAACCAAAGGGGACTATAGATGCCATGGGACCCAATGGAGAGCCATCGAACCCACCCAAAAGCGGCAAACATGAGGAACAAAAAATAGGCCTGGGCCACTATGGCCTATCTCCTACCATCTCCACAGGCAAAGCACACGCTAGCCCAAACCAAAGATACTCTGGGTTAAAAAGGCAATTATATGCTTTCGATCCATTGACAAAAGATCCCTTTTTTGGGAATACAACTATTTGTTAGGGACAAGGGAAAAGGGTGGAGCCCACCCAAAATTTGGGAAATGCCATCTCTCTCCAAATCAAGTAATATCCTAGCGTCTGATACCTCCCCAAATTTGGGTAATTATACTTTGACAAACACAACCCCAAATAACTTTGCTACAATGGGCCACCCATCCAACATAGCAGCCCAACCCAGCTCTATATCCAAAACCCACACTCTAACAATGCCGACACCCACTCCGACTGCGCTCTCTCAATAGAGGCAATCACTTGCCCGGGAAAAATCAAACACACCATTTCAATCGTGAAGTGACACTGAGTGTCTTCCCTCAAGATTGAGCAAATATCTCAATTGGTCCCGACATGAATTCCAACAGCCTCCAATGGATTATATCCAGGCAACTGAAGAGATGCCTCTTATTTCAAGCTCAACCAGTGATCTCCCCCCAAAACCCACATCTCAATGGTGAATCCAAATATTCCCAACCCTCTACAGAACAATAACCCCCTCACAATGTCCACCTTCCCACTACCTCCAGATTTGATGCTGGAATCATGGCTGGAGATAGCTCTACAAGGCCATTTTTAGACCCTACAAATGATGGTTGGACCAGTCCCAATCTCCATCACCATAAGACCCACGCTATCTGGCATGTCTGGCGACCCACCTCCTCCACCAGAGTTTGTCCAACTTCGGCCACCAACTATGGCTATCCACTCTCCTCCAAGCCCAATACATGGGCACACAACAAACAACTATCTATAGTCAACATACTGATGGGGTAACTCTGTCAAACGATGTCTTTTTTTTCACTGATGAACCTGAACATTCCTTTTCCATCACCGGCCTTCACCATGTGGCCACAGGTGAAGTAGCCCACTCCCCCACCACTAAATCAGTCCACATCTATGGACCAGCTAATCAAGGAGAAGAACCAAATCCTAGTATACCTCAAAAAGTCCAACGCATACCTAGATAACATCTTGAAAAAGCTAGGAGTCCCAAAAACAACAGTCCTCCTCATGCAAGAAGCCTAGGTGATCGAGTTCAAAGAGCTGTTAGGAGAAAATGCTAATTGCTCTTTGCCCCAGAAAGTTAGTAAGCTATAAACTAAATATCCAAGTTCCCTCATCTCCAAGCTTAGGGAACTCGGCAGTAGCAATAAGCCCTGTGTTAGGAAGAGTGAAAGCGACCCCTGTGGGAAGGGGAAGGGCCTCAAAAGGAAAGTTCCATCTTAAAACCTTTTGCTGATGAACTTCATAATATGGAATGTCAGAGGAGCCAACAGTGCTGAATTTCGTAGACACTGAGCCTCCATGGTAAAGCTGCACAACCCTGATGTTCTTATTCTCCTTGAGACAAGAATGGATGACCATACGTACTTGACTGTTGAGCTACAGTTCACAGCTCAATTCCAATCCCCCTGCCATTGGGCAATCTGGAGGAATAGTAGTCATGTGGAAGGATGACCTTGTGATGCTTGAAGAGGTTTGTACCACAACTCAAGGTGTGAATGTCATAGTGAAGGTAATCTCTAATGACTCTAAATGGCTTTTCTCAGCTATTTATGCTAGTAGCCACTCAAATGATAAAATTAGTTTATGGCTATCCCTTGAGGACATAGCCTCTATTTATAAGGGTAGCTGGCTTGTAGGAGGTAACTTCAATTGAGTCTTAAAATCCAGGGACAAATTTGGGGGCAACAACATTAATAATAGTAGAAGAAAACATTTTGGAGTTAATTGAATCAATAGACTAGTTGACCTAGGTTTCAAAGGCTCTAAGTATACTCGATCTAATAAAAGATACACTAGCATGCAAGACCTTATCCTAGAAAGGCTGGATAGATGCTTTGCCATTGATAACTGAATTGATGTCATACCCTGAATCCTCTATTACCCACCTCCCCAGGACCCACTCTTACCACTGTCCTCTACTCCTAAATACAACTAGTCAACAACGCAGTGATCATAGTAGGCCCTTTAGGCTAGAGTCTATGTAGTGTGGCTACCCTGACTTCCCCACCATTGTTTAAAATAGCTTCAACTCTACCGATGATCTATTGGCGAACACCAACATTTTTAAGGCCAATGTGGCCACTTGGAATAGGCTAGTGTTTAGCAACATCTTCCACAAGAAGAAAAACATTCTAGCTAGGCTGGATGGCATTAAAAAATGTAATGCCTGCTCTTTCAGCACCTTCTTTCAAAACTTAGAAGAAAATCTCCAAGCTGAATTCTCAGCTATCCTAAAAAGCTAAGAGGATTTTTAAAAGCTGAAATCCAGAGTCAGCTGGTTATGTGAAGGAGATGCTAACACTAGGTTCTTCCACATAACCACCCTCAACAGAAGAAGGAGAAATATGATCTTACTTTAACATATGAGGTAGGTAATCAGATCACAGACCCTAAACTCATCAAGGAGACTACCAAGGGATAATACCTCATCCACCTACAAGAGATGTTACAGTGAAGGCAACCCACTAGTCCTTGCTGATAGCATGAGGGTGACCCTTGACCAACCCCTTAGGTACTGTGAAATCAAGAAAGCATGAACTATTTCAAGCCCCTTAAGGCACCTGGGCCTGATGGGCTGCACCATTTCTTCTACCTAAAATACTGGTCCATCATATCTACCCATGTCAACCATTTTTGCCAGAAGGTGTTCAACACCTCAACCATGCCTCCTGAAGTTAATAAGACCCTCCACTGTTTGATTCCTAAATGCCAGAATGCTAGTTTGCTAAAGAGCTTTAGACCTATTGGACTGTGCAACACTATTTACAAACTTGTTAGTAAAATAACAGTAAATAGGGTCAAGCCCTTCCTTCAGACCATTATTGGGCCATCTCATGCCAGTTTCCTCTCTAACAAAAGGGTTGCTGACAATGCCATAATTGTTCAGGAATACGTCACCCATTTCAAAAAGATGAAAGGGAAAAATACCAACATGATCCTCAAGATAGACTTAGAAAAAGCCTTTGACAGACTTGAGTGGTCTTTCATCAGGGATTCCCTCATATTCTTCAAGTTCCCACTTAAATTGATCAACCTGATCCTCTCTTGCATCTCCACTAGCTCCATATCTATCTTGGTCAATAGGAGCCAAACTGAGCCTTTCAACCCTACCTGACCCCATCTCCCCCTACCTATTCATTATTTGCATGGAAAGGCTATCAAGGAATATTAACCAGGTAGTCCTAAGAAAGGACTGACTTCCAATCACCAATAGTAGGAATGGACCTAAAATCTCTCACTTGTTCTTTTTTGCTGATGATCTCACCCTATTTGGTAGAGCCAACAAAAAGAATTGTGAAGCAATCCTGGCTACCTTAGAGGAGTTTAATAGTGCATCCGGCCAAAAGGTCAACTTTCAAAAATTAAAGGTTATTTTTTCGATCAACTTTCATGAGGATTGGGCCAATACATGCAACTCTTTGCTAGGAATTAGGAAAAATAGAGATTTTGGTAAATACCTAGGCTTCCCCATCTTCCATAAAAGGCCTACCAACAAAGATTTCCAATTTATTATTGATAGTATGAAGACCAAGATGGTTGGAAAACTAAAATGTTAAACATGGCTGGTCATACAATGTCGCGCCCCCTTTTTCCTCGCGGAGTCCGGGTTTCGACATTCCGGGACAACTCCTTTTCCTTTTGGGAATTGTGTATGGAATTTGAAGAGTTGCCACCTAACGGATTTAAGGTGCATTAGGGTACCTAAAGCAAATAACTCATGAACCGGTTTGCATTACCAGAGATTGGGTAAGGGCTCGAAATAACCTTGAGGGGAAGGTGTTAGGCACCCCTCGAGGTCCATAACGGTGGGTCCAGGCCAAACTCGAATTAGGTGAATTAGTCTTAAAAACAAACAAAGCAATTTAAACAAATAGAGATTATTTCTAAAACAAGGAGTAAAAAGGGGTCCTAGGTTTTTTTAGCCTATAGGATCACTTATGTGCAATACTTGATAATCGTCCCCAAGTTGGGGTGCTACACATAGCATTAGCGCACATGTCATCATCTCCTTTTACTACCCAATTACCCTTCCCCTTTATTTATTACCTAAGCATTCTAATAACATCCGATACGTGCTCTATGCGTGCATTACCCGTCCCTTGCCTGTGGCCCTGGAGGTGTTTAGGACCTCTATTTAAGGAAGTTCTAGACTCACTTATGTTGTTTTAAAAGGAGAAGACTAAGCGACAAACAAAAAGCCAAATAGGACTATCACATAAAGATGCAATTAAGGGGCTCACATTTACCTCCATAAATGGGCAAAACAAATGCACGCCTCAAACAAACAGTTTTTGAACGATTCAAAGTCCTATAGCAGGAGATCTAGATGAGCACAAAATATGAAGCATTTTCATTAAGGCGAGGCAGTAACCTAATCAGTTTGCCTACTGATTTTATTACTTATTGAATCTGGGCAATTTATGAGCAGTCAAACAAACACCGTTTTTGGAAATTTCAAGGTTTTAATTATCCTACAGGCTTGCCTAGGCGATAACCGGCAGGATTCTATAGCCATGGTATCTAAACGTATTGTAAACCAGTAATTAGTTTAAATAGGCAGGTTCATCCGCTTAGACCCTATAGTCATGCTGTCTATATGCTGCAAATGATCACAAGCATTACAGAGCTGATTTTACGTGTTTGTCTCTATGAGCATGATATCTAGGTGCATAAATAAATTTTTAAACCTTATAGGCATGGTATCTAGATGCAGAAATTAATTTTGGAACCCTATAGGCATGGTATCTAAAAAATGATTCTGAAGTTTTCTATTGAAATGGTGTCTAGATGCAAAAGTGATTTAAAACTTTATAGGCGGGATTTTTAAAAATGCAAAACTGATTTCGAAACTTTGTGGGCATGATTTAAATGCAGTAGTGAATCTTGACGGGACACTCATAACCATTTTGATCCTATAGGCATGATTTCTAGGCGAGTAAAGCATCAATCAATTGCCAAGCGGACTCAACAAGGAAATTCCTAGAAATATGATTTCTAATGCACACACGAAGGTTTTGAAGACATGATTATCGATATAAAATTGAGAAACGACTTAGAAGCAGGTTTTCTAATGATGCGAAGGATGAAAATTCAGGATTTAGAGAATTAGATGAGTCCTATAGGAATGATTTCTAATGCACATAAGTAAACAAACATCGCAGCAACCTATAGGCATGATTTCTACCCGCTCCCAACAAAGACATATATAAAAATTCCTCCCAGTTTTACAAATAACCCCAATATCTGTTTTACAAGGAATTATTATTACAAACTAAATATAAATGAATTACAGAATGAAATGGCTATACTATAGGGAGCCTGGATAGGCCCAAAAGTAAACTTGGAGGCCAGGACTTCAACCAAGTCTGAAACATGCCAATATTCTCATAGTACACCCAATGGCCTTCTGGTGCGTCAAAGTTCCCAAGGGCCTCAGAGACCCCGGGTAATGCTCATACCAGAAAACCTTTTAAGAAACAGTTTTGTGAGCAAGTTTTGGGAAAGCCAGCCCCAGTGTGTCAGAGTTCAGAGGAGTCTCATGAACTCCTAGGCAGTGCTCACACTGGAGGGGCAGGATCCTAGATATTCTAAGAGTAGGAGTTGAAAATAGGAAGTAGTTTTAAGAAAACAGTTTGGATTTTCTGGGGTAAATAGGAACAAACAGAGTCATTTCAACACTTGGAATTCAAACAAAGATTCCAGCAATTAAACAGTAGACAGAAACAGGATCACAACCACTTCAAACAAAGTTTCACATTGCCTAGATTCGACTTAGTTCATTAATTACTACTAGATGGGCATATAGACATGTATTAAACAAAGAACAATATGTTGGGATCAGATTACTATTCAGACAGTCATGCAGAAAGGTTTCAGGAACCTGCTAGGGGTGATCACTTAAAACTGGACAAAAGCATGCTAGTTGAGAAACAAGTAGACACAGGTCTAATTACATAGAAGCAAGTATGTAGACATGCTGAAAACATGAAACACATAAGCCTAATTAAATAGAAGTAGATATGCTGATTAGGATCAAAGAACATGAAGCACATGGATCTAATTAGATAGAAGTAGGCATGCTGATAACATGGAGCACACAGATTTAATCACATAAAAGTAGACATGCTGAAAGCAGGGAGCACACAGAGTTAATTACATAGAAGTTTGAATGATGGCAGAAGTGGAGACATACCAGTTAAGAGACAACAACAGGAAAGTGAAGCAAACAGGATCCAAAGGTCTAGCCTTGGCTTTCAGCCGGCTAGGCAGTGCAACAAACAAGGAATAGGAAGATTGTGATGGAGAATGTGTGTGAATAAGAGCAAGAACTTTTGTGTGTTTCTCTATGTATGTGAGCGTGTGTGTTTTAAAAACAAAGTGAGGCTTATATAGCATTGAGCAGAGTAAATCAAATAAGGAAAATGAGGTTAACAGTTCACAAATAAGGCAAAGAGAACAATCAATCAGTCAATTAGGCTTAACAGGACCAATCAATAGGCAGAATCATGGAGTTATCCAAAAAATAACACGGAATTGAGGTCCAAATAAGGTAGGTAATCAATTAGAGTAAGAACACCAAAATTCCGGCGAGTAGCAAGAGCAATTAGTCACACAAATAAGGTAAATAGGTAAATTAGAGACCATTTGGGGTTGGTAAAACACTCAACTCCCTAAATTAAGCTTAGTAAGAGTAATTAAGGCAAGTAGTGTCAATTAGGAGTCCTAAAATAAGGAAAGTAGACAAAAATTATAGGAAGTAACCATCTCATCAAAACAAAGCAATTTCGAACCCTAGACAGTCAGATAACCAATCAATTACTCAAGTAATAACGGGAAAATATTGAAGTAAACAATGAAATAATTAAACAAACTAAAGACTGGAATATAGTCATGAAAGAATCAGTAGAAAAGATAATCAAACACATAGGAACTGTAGAAAAGTTGTTGCAGAAACAAAATAAAGTGAACCCTAGTTCTTAGAAAACATTAGAATCGATTAATAATAAGGAAAACAGAAGATTTTTAAAGAAAATTGCCGTATAAACTCAAAATCATTTCAGATCTACAAGGATCTGAACCGATTCAAATTGCAAGAGATGAGGGTTTTGAGAAAAGGGGACGAGGTGAGGGAAAAATCTAACCATAGCCACAAAGATAACAAATACTCACAAACATTGATGAACACAAGGCAGGTTTATAAGAAAACGAAGAGTCTAGGTCGACTCTGAGTCGAATCTCTTCGAGATTCCTTAAGATAACAGCAAAAATCGAACAACCAATAGAGGTAGTAGGCTAGATAGGGTAGCAAATCACCAGATAATCCCATATCTGGTCAGGGATCGAAGGGGTTTGGGGGATCTCGGGGTGACGACGCTCTAGGATCTGGGGGTGTCTGAGAGAGAAGAGAGAGACGAGAGCATTTGGTGGCGGCGGTTCTTAAATAATTTAGGGTTTGGGGGGTTAGGTTAGATAAAAAAGGAAGGTTTGTTCTGGACCGTTGATCTATTGAGATCAATGGCCAAGATTGGTTTCGGGCTGGGGCGGGTTAGATGGAGATTGGGTTATGGTTTGGGTTAGGTTTAAGTGGGCTGGGGTTTGAATTGGAATTGGGCCGTGGTCCGAATTTAAATATAGTTAAAGGGGCTATTTGTTAAATACCCAATTAATTTAATAAAAAATAATTTTATAAAATAATTTATAAATGATAAAAATATGATTTATGTATGAAAATGATTTAAAATAATTACTTAACATTTTAAAAATATAAAAATTCATTTTTTGTATAGATAAGATAATTATGCATATATATGGGCTATTATTGCAAAATGTGCAATTATAGTCTTAAAAATGCAAATGTAATTATAAAAAATGCAATTAAAATATTTGAACACTTATATGGGCATAAATGATGAATTTAGATAATTAAATCATCATAAAGTAATATGAGGGATAATATTTGACTATTTATATAATTAAAATGCAGAAATAAATTAATTTAAGGCCTTTAAAAATTATAGAAAAATTGTAAAAATACTTGTGCATGTTTGTAAATGCATGTGCAATATTTTGAAAGTATGTATGTATATTTAAAAATATATGAGGGAAAAATTGGGTATCAACATACAACTCTGGCAAAATCTAGCCTGTGGAGCATTCCCAACCATGTGATGACTTGCATAAAGTTACCATTGCACATAACCAACCAGTTTGATAAAATTCAAAGGAATTTTATATGGGGAGCAACAACTGAAAAAAGAAAGCTACACATGATTAATTGGGATACTATTACTAATCCTAAGAACACTAGAGGTCTGGACCTTCAACAAGCACACATGAAAAACAAAGCTAGCCTGACCAGTCTAGCTTGGAAACTCTACAAGAACACTGACACCATGTGGGCTAGGGTACTGATTGGGAAGCACTGTAGTGGTAACCATCCTAGAGCAAAATCTAAAACTAGGACTTGGAAGTGCATTCAGGAAGGATGGAAAGTCTGTCATAAGGCCTCTATTGGGTTGTCCATAGAGTCAACTTTCTTATTGACAATTGGATACCGAATATGCAATCCCTTAACACAATCCTGCAGGGGCCTTGGAACAACTATGACTTAACTGTTAAGATCAGCTCCATTCTCAACAATGGGGAATGGAACTTTGATGCTATCCACTACCCCATTCCCAGGGACATTAAGTGTGTTATTCGATCTACTTTCTTCACTCTTTCTACCAACTCTGAGGATAATCTCATCTGGAACCTCAATGGTAATGGGCTTTTCAGCTCCAAATCGGCCTACAACCTAATTAACTTTGAGATGAACTCCAACTCCAACCATGATGATACCTTCAGCTGGATTTGGAAGCTAAAGGTCCCAAATAAGATTAAATTCTTCGCCTGGATGATGCAACATTACAGACTCCCCACCGCCAAGCACTTAAACAACACTGGCTTAAATGTTAGCCCAATATGTCATTTCTGCTCCTCTAGAGTGGAAGACATCAATCATATCTTCTTTGAATGCTCAAATGCAAGAGCATTTTGGAAGTCCATAACACTGGAGTGTACTAACAAGTCCTCCCATCCACATCTTGTGTTCTCAAGAATATGCACTTCAATAATGCTATCAATTGGAATCCCTTCTACCATTTTGTTTTAGGAGCCTATGGCTCACAAGAAAAAACAACCTTTTTGAGAATTAAAAGAACCCTGTCCCTGTTAAACAGACAATTGCTAGAGCCACAGAATACTACCATTTGGCTGGCACAGGATAAAGGTGAAACAACTGAAATCCACATCAATTGGAAGCCACTTCTTGCTGGCTCATACAAGCTTAACAATGATGGAGCTGCATGCCCAAAATTAAGAGTATGAGGAATTGGGGGTGTCATTAGGAATAGCAGGGGTGACTGGGTACTAGGATATATGAGAGGCTTACCACTGACCTAGAGGCTGAGCTCAAAGCTCAATGGCAGGGGCTCACATTAGCCCTCGAACACAAACTCACACCTCTACAAATATGCACTAATTCTGAACAGGTTGTAAGAATGCTAAATAAGGGAAACCTGCAATATAACTATATTATCTTTGATTGCAGGTTATTGATAGAGCAGCTGGAGAATCCAACACTGGGGCATGATTTCAGAGAACAAAATCAGGTGGCGGACCTCCTCGCAAAGAAAGGAGCAGAGAAAAAGGCTTTTGCTAGGACATAAATTTTGACAGTCCCTCCGGTGTTTGTAAACAAGGCACTGTGGGCAGACACTCTAGAAACTGTTTTTGTACGTCAAATTATGGTGAACCCCTTTGTAATGCAAGACAATATTAACGCCACAGTAGGGAGCTGCAGCTCTCAAATAATGGTGTAACTATTTTGCTATATTATATAATTATCTAGTTCACCAAAAAAAATTCATATAGTACGTATTAGATAGCCTAACAGATTTTATATATATGTCTCTCTGGTAAAAATAGAAATCTTGGTGGTAATAGTATTTCCACCATAAGCCTAAAATCCTGATAATAACAGTTAGGAAATAGACATAGCTACTGTCGTATCTTCTTGCTTTGTAGCCCTAATTAAATACTAGCATTTCTCAGTCCTAGCATTCGATTAAGTTTTTAACCGGCAACCTAAGTCAATCAATAAGCAGTAAAGAACTTCTATATAACTATATAGAAGTTACACCAAAAAGCCAAAAGCATGTGTATTTAATTTTCTATATAACTTCTATTTCCCCTTCGAAGCACCTTGTTTTTCCTTCTGTATGTATCTACCAATACTCATTCTAAATATAAGAACTTTATTTAATGTAATCTTAGTAAAGAACTTTCTTAATTCCATGAATCCTTCTTATGGGATTGGGCAGTTCGCCTCGGCAGCTTCGTGCTTAATAATCGAAACTGGACTCCATGACGCAAGTTGGTTTATTTCCAGCGGACCCAGCCATATCTGAGGTGGGAGGGGGAGCACAGACCCATATCGCTCAGGATCTATAGGAAAGCCGCTGCCATTTATCAGACACCAGGTGCACTACCATCGGGCGGAGCCCTGCCAATTATAGAGGCCGTGCCAAAGATTGTACCAGTTGCGACCGTTGATCAGCAAAAATGGTTGGACAAATGGACTAGACTTCTCCCCCTAACTTTGGGGGTGAGTGGTCAGAGGACCCTCATGATTTCATTGACCAATGCAAGGATAGGCTCCGGAAGATGGGGATATTGGAGTGCAACGGGTGGACTTCACCACCTTTTAGCTTCAGGGCAAGGCCCACAAAGGGTGGCAGGCGTACCTTCTTAGCAGGCCAGCAGGTTTACCTCTCTTGACTTGGGATCAGTTTACGTATCTGTTCTTGCAGAAATACATACCACCTTTTGAGAGAGAGGAGCTTCGGGGCCAGTTTGAGCTACTTCGTCAGGGTCATATGTCTGTGACCGACTATGAGTCAAGATTCACTGACTTGTCTCGCCATGCATATGTTATACTCCTCACAGATGCAGAAAGGGTACGGAGGTTCATTTACAAGTCTGCAATCTAAGATTCAGGTTTCTATGGCCCGTGAGGCAGAGATAGAGACTCCCTTTCATCAAGTTATGGATATAGCTCGGAGGATCGAGCATATTCGCAACCGCAACAGAGAGTTTGTGCTGAGGGACAAACGGCCCTGGCAGTTTGGAGGATTCAGTGGTGCCCCACCTGGGGGCAGAGGTCAGTTTATGAGAGGTCAGCCTAGCAGGTCCATGCAGTCAGCAGCAATACCTGCTCGGTGTTCTCCAACACGACCCTACTTCAGTGCTATTCCAAAGAGTACTTATCATCCGCCAGCTATTCAGGGTTCCTCTAGTGGGTATTCAGGCTATCAGGGTTAGACTTCAAGTCAGCAGCTCGCTGCTCCGAAAGGTTGTTTCGAGTGCGAGAATCTTGGCCACGTGAAGAGGTTTTGTCCTAAACTTCGGGGCAAGGCCGAACAGCAGGACCATCGGCCCATGATTATTGCACCAACTACCACACCACCCGCCCGGCCGGCCAGAGGCAGAGGGCAAGTGGGTAGGGGTCGTCCTAGTGGTGGAAGCCAGTTAGGTGGTGCTCCAGCTAGATTCTATGCTATCCCAGCCAGGCCAGAGGCAATCACCAATAATGCAGTGATCACAGGTACTATTTCTATCTACCGTAGGGATGCCTTAGTATTATTTGATTTAGGGTCTACTTACTCCTATGTTTTCTCTATTTGCTCCATATCTAGATGTGTCTCGCGAGTCCTTGGGCGTTCCTATATATGTGTCCATGCCAGTAGGTAATTTTGTTATTGTGGATTGGGTCTACCGATCCTATGTGGTGACTTTCTATGGATATGAGACCAGAGCGGATCTTCTATTGCTCGATATGATTGATTTTGAGGTTATCTTGGGCATCTGGTTCTCCCCGTACCATGCCATTCTTGATTTCTATGCCAAGACTGTTACCCTGGCAATCCCCAAGTTGCCCATATTAGAGTGGAGGGGTTTGTCTGTTGGTATTTCCAGAACAAGTACCCGTTGCTATGTGTTGATGATTTGTTTGACTAGTTGCAGGGTGCCAGGGTGTATTCTAAGATCAACTTGAGATTTAGGTATCAACAGCTGAAGATTCCTACTTCGGATATTCCGAAGATGACTTTCCGGACTAGATATGGGCACTACGAGTTTTTAGTGATGTCCTTTAGCTTGACTAACGCCCTGGCGGCGTTTATGGATTTGATAAATCGGGTGTTCAGGCCATATCTTGACTCATTTATCATTGTCTTCGTTGCTGACATATTGATCTACTCGCGTAGTATGGAGGAGCACGAGTAGCATTTGAGGTTAGTGCTTCAAACCTTGTGGGAATAGAAGCTTTATGCTAAGTTCTCCAAGTGCTAGTTCTGCTTGGATTCCATGTCTTTCTTGGGGCATATTGTATCAGGTGAGGGTATTAAGGTGGATCCCAGGAAGATTGAGGCGGTCCAGGGTTGGCCTCGTCCTACCACGCGGCCGAGATCATGAGTTTCTTGGGGTTAGCAGGTTACTATGGCCGGTTCATGGAGGGTTTCTCGTCTATTGCAGCACCCTTGACTAAATTGACCCAGAAGGGTGCCACACTCAGATGGTCTGATGATTGCGATGCAAGCTTTTAGAAGCTCAAGACCGCCTTGACTACAACACCAGTATTAATGATGCCCTTCGGTTCAGCAATGTATACCGTGTATTAAGATGCTTCGCGCATTGGCTTGGGTTGTGTATTGATGCAGGATGGGCGATTTATTGTATATGCTTCATGTCAGCTGAAGCCCCACGAGAAGAATTACTCCATGCATGACTTGGAGTTGGCCGTGCTAGTTCATGCTCTTAAAATCTGGAGGCATTATCTCTATGGGGTGTCCTGTGAGGTTTACACAGATCATCGCAGCTTAAAGAATTTGTTTAAGTAGAAGGACCTTAATTTGAGGCAACGTAGGTGGCTTGAGTTACTGCAAGACTATGATATTACGATCCTTTACCATCCAGGTAAGGCAAATGTGGTTGCGGATGCCTTGAGCAGAAAGTTCGAGAGTATAGGTGGTTTGGCCTTCATTTCGGTAGAGCAGAGACCATTGGCTTTGGACATTCAATCCTTAGCTAACAAACTTGTGAGGTTGGATATTTCAGAGTCCAGTCGAGTTCCTGCATGTGTTGTGGCTCAGTATGATTACTTGAGTGGATCAAGGCTCGTCAGTACGATGATCCGCACTTGTTGGTTATCAGAGAGACGATACTATAGGGTGGTGCCAAGGAGGTTTCTATCAGTGGGGATGGTGTTCTGCGACTCCAGGGTTGCTTATGTGTTCCTAATGTTGATGGCTTAAGAGAGAAAATTCTAGAAGAGGCATGCAATTCTTGGTATTCAATTCATCCAGGTGCTACAAAGATGTACCACGATTTGAAGCAGCATTACTGGTGGCGGCGAATGAAGAAGGAGATAGTTGAGTATTTAGCGAGATGTATGAATTACCAGCGGGTTAAGTATGAGCACTAGAGGACAGGTGGCCTACTCTAGCAGATGGTTATACCTGAGTGGAACTGGGAGCGCATTACTATGGACTTCGTAGTTAGGTTACCATGGACGTTGAGGAAGTTTGATGTTGTTTGGGTCATTGTCAATAGGCTGACCAAGTCGGCATACTTTATTTCGATGGTGACTACTTACTCTTCAGAGAGGTTGGCCCAGATTTACATTTAGGAGATTGTCCGGTTGCATGGTGTGTCTATTTCCATCATATCAGATAGAGACCCTCAGTTCACTTTGCATTTCTGGAGAGCAGTACTTGGGTATCCGAGTGGAGCTTAGCACAACCTTTCATCCGCAGACCGAGGGGCAGTCGGAGCGGACAGTTCAAATTTTAGAGGATATGCTCAAAGCATGTGTTATTGACTTCGGCGGGCAGTGGGATAGATTCTTGCTCTTGGCTGAGTTTGCTTACAAAAATAGTTATCGGTCCAGAATCGAGATATCTCTATTTGAGGCTTTATATGGTCGGCGATGTTGTTTGCCCATCAGATGGTTTGAGCCCGGCGAGGCTAAGTTATATGGCACTGATTTAGTGAAGGATGCCTTGGAGAAGGTAAAGTTGATTCAAGAGCGGCTTTGCAAAGCACAGTCCAGACAGAAGAGTTACGCGGATCAGAAGGTGTGTGATTTATCATTTATGGTGGGCGAGAAGTTTCTCTTGAAAGTCCTGCCAATGAAGGGCATCATGAGGTTCGGGAAGAAGGGCAAGCTGAGCCTAAGGTTTATAGGCCCATTTGAGGTGCTGAGGTGAGTTGGGGAGGTTGCTTATGAGCTTGCCTCGCCTCGCAGTCTATCAGGAGTTCATCTGGTCTTCCATGTGTCCATGCTCCGGAGGTACCATGCCGACAGGTCGCATGTGTTAGATTACAACACGGTTCAGCTAGATGAGAGTCTAGGTTATGAGGAGGAGCCAGTTGCCATTGTTGACAGGCCGGTTTTCAGTTGAGGTCCAAGAAGATTTTTGTGGTAAAGGTCCAGTGGAGGGGTCAGTTAGTCGAGGAAGCGACTTTGGAAGCCGAGGAGGACATGAGGAGCAGATATCCGCACTTATTCAGCACTTCAGGTATGATCGAGGATGGATATTTATTGAAGAGGAGGAGAATGTAACGACCCGACCGGTCTTTTTGCTTTCTAGATCCCTATTGCCCTAATTAAGACTCCCCGTATGTTCTTTTACTATTTTATGACTTGCGGGGATGGTTGGTTTAGGTTTGGAAGGGTTCGGGTTGAAATCAGAACACTTAGTTCCTTAATAGTGGCCTAAGGTGGCCAAGTTTTACTTGAATCAACATTTTGAGTAAGCGACCTCAGAACCGGGATTTGAAGGTTCCAATAAGTTCGTATGATTATTTTGGACTTGGGCGTGTGTTCGGATCGGGTTTCGGGGTGATCCGGGAGCGTTTCAGTGCTTAAAGTTCTTTAAGTTTGGTTTGGAGTAGACTTTGGTGTTATCATGGTTCATTTCGGATTTTACGCTTGAGAATAGTTTCGTATGGTGATTTATGACTTGTACGCAAAATTTGGCATCATTCCGAGTGGATTTGATAGGAATCGGATGCGTGGAAATAGTTTTAGAAGTTCTTGAGTTTCATGTTGAATTCATGCGTTTTGGCATCCAATTCGTGATTCCAGATGCTATTTTGGTGTTTCGATCGTGCGAACGAGTTCATATGATGTATTTAGTCTTGTGTGGATGTTTGGCGTGGAGACCCCACAGCTCGGGTGAGTTTGGAACGCGGTTCGGAGTGTTTGGAAGAACTTTAGGTTTGCTGGTTTTGGTCTGGTGCTTTAGGTCTCGCAAATGCGAGATTTTGTTCGCATTTACGAACCCCGCATTTGCAAGGAGGGCTGTGTATTTGCGAGGTTGGGCTGGCATTATTAGGTTTGCATTATCGAAGGAATTTATTGCATTTGCGATGTCACCTGGGAGTAGCGTTTTCCACATTTGTGATCCTTCTTTTGCTTTTGCGAGGTGCCTAGTTTCGCATTTGCGAGCTTTTGTGTCACATCCCTTTTGTGGCACCATTGTCGCATTTGGGAACCTGATGTTCGCAAATGCGGCATCTGCGGTTAGTGCACGGGCTTTTATTATGGGACTTAGCCTCTTTTCATTTTCCACTTGGTCTTGGGTGATTTTAAGAGCATTTTTGGGGAATTTTCATCAACATCAAGAGGTAAGTGATCCCTATGAATACTTAAGTTAACTACACAAATTATGGGTAGATTTTGTAACGACCCGGCCGGTAGTTTTGAGAGTCATAGCCCCGATCCCCCAGTTACTGCTTCCCCCGTATCTGTTTCTGCTTATGTGACTTCCCGGGAGGTTTTTTTGGTTTTTGGAGTGTTTTGGGACACTTAGTCCATAAACGGAAGCTTAAGCCTTAGGATTTGGCCGTAGTCGGAACTGTGTGAAGAGGACTCTGGAATGGAGTTTCGTCGGTTCCGTTAGCTCTGTTGGGTGATTTTGGACTTAGGGGCCTATCCAGATTGTATTTTGGAGGTCTGTAGCTTATTTAGGCTTGAAATGGCGAAAGTCAAATTTTCGGAGATTTTAACTGGTAGTGGACTTTTTGATATCGGGGTCGGAATTCAATTTCGGAAGTTGGAATAGGTCCTTAATGTTGAATATGACTTGTGTGCAAAATTTTAGGTCATTCGAACGTGGTCTGATAGATTTCGGCATCGGTTGTGGAAATTTGAAGTTTCAAGTTCTTTAAGTTTGAATTGGAGGGTGATTCGTAATTTTAGCACTGTTTGATGTGATCTGAGGGCTCGACTAAGTTCGTATGGTGTTTTAGGACTTGCTGGTATGTTTGGTTGAGGCCCAAGGGCCTCGGGTTGATTTCGGGTGGCGAACGGATCGATTTGGACTTAAGGAAAGATTTCAGATTTTTGCTGAAGTCTCCAGCTCTTGTTTCCTTCTTCGCGTTTGCGAGGGAGGTCCTGCATTAGCGAAGAGGAGCTGGGACATGAGGGAAAGTTGTTCTTCGCATTTGATTGGGACGCATTTGCGAAGGTTTGGCAATCAGTGTATCGCGAACGCGTGAAGGACAACGCGTTCGCGTAGAGGAAGTGGAGCAGCTGGGGACCCTAAGGAGTTGTTCTACGCGTTCACGTAGAGGAGACCGCATTCACGAAGGGTCCGTCCAGTGAAGCTACGCATTCGTGAGAGGGAACTCGCGTTCGCAAAAGAGGAATTTCGATCATGAATTTTTGTTCTACGTGAATGCGAGGAGATGGCCGCGTTTGCGAAGAAGGGAGCACCTGGGCAGATTTAAAAGTTCAAAATCGAGGGTTTATGTCATTTTTTCACCATTTGGACTTGAGAGCTCGGAATTAGGCGATTTTTGGAGAGATTTTCACGTAGGTGTTTGGTGTAAGTGATTGTTACCTAGTTTTGGTTAATTTCTATGATTATGTCTTTAATTTCATCATTAAATTAGTGATTTGGGGTGGAAAATTGGAAACAATTTGAGAAAAATTCTTAGGCTGAATTTTGGGGTTTTGATCGAGATTTTGGTATCGGATTTGAGTAATTTTGGTATGAGTGAACTTGTGAGTGAATGGGTGTTCATATTTTTTGACTTTTACCCGATTCCGAGACGTGGGCCCGGGGAGGCTTGTTGGGAGATTTTCCAATTTCTTGCTTTAGCTTTGATTTCATTAGCTAGATTAGTTTCTTGTAGTTATATTTATTTTATGTAATTGATTTTGGCTAGATTTGGGCCATTCGGAGTCGAATATTCGTGGGAAAAGCATTGTTACGGATTGATTTGAGCTTGGTTCGAGGTAAGTGGCTTGCCTAACTTTGTGTGGGGGAACTCCCCTTAGGATTTGGTACTGATTTTGATATGTGCGCGCCGTGTAGGTACAGGGGCTAAATGTTGTAAAAACCCGATTTCTACTGAGTAATAATTTGTTTTCTTCTTATTTGAGTTATACTAGTATGTTTAGTATCCTGTTAGCCTAGAATAGCATGTCTACGTGCCTTAATTGCTTATCTGGACTCTGTGCAGCATGCTTAGTGGATTTCCTGCTTATTCCTTTACTTGTATTTAGTCTAAACTGTAGGTTCCTTGCTGTAACTGTTATTTCTATTGTTTGAGCTGCGTATTTACTTTGGTACTACGGAAAGGTATTTCGGGAGATCCCCATGTCTTGCATATTTACTTTGGGACTACGGAACGGCATTCCAGGAGATCCCCCTGCATATTTACTTTTGGAACTACGGAACAGTATTCCGGGAGATCCCCCCTGCACATTTACGTTTGGGACTACGAGACGGTATCTCGGAAGATCCCCTGTTGTTATCTCTGTGTACTGAGCTGTTACCTTTCTATGATTTCATTCTTGTTAAATTCCAGTCTTTATTTTACTGCGATATTCTTGTTCCGTCTTACTTTATATACATATATACCAGTAGGGCCCTGGCCTGACCTCGTCACTACCCTACCATGGTTAGGCTTGGTACTTACTGGGTACTGTTGTGGTGTACTCACGCCTCTTCTGCACATGTTTTTCATGTGCAGATCCAGGTACCTCTTACCAGCCTCGAGTTTAGTTGTGCGGTTGCTGCTGTTCATGAGACTTCAAGGTACATCTGCCCTCGTCCGCAGACCTCGGAGTCCCCCTCTATCCCCTTATGTTAATTCTTCCCTTATTTCTATAGACACTGATGTATAGAGTAGTTAGAAATTCGTAGAAGCTTGTGACTTACGGTGTTCCGGGTCTTGGGAGTGTTATGTACATTTCGAGAGTTGATTATTGTATATGCCGAGCGGCATCTCAACTACTTATTAAAACATCTATTATCGTTAGTTGCTAATTTTTATGTTATTCATTTCATTTCCGCAAATGTTAGGCTTATCTAGTCGTAGAGACTAGGTGCCGTCACGATGGTTCACGGAGGGAGAATTTGGGTCGTGACAGATTTAACATGAAATTTAGGGAAAAATTGTGAGATTTTGTTAGAACCTAGGGTTTGGTAAAAAATAAAATTTGAACACTAAATTGATTATATAATTGAGAATAAATTAATATTTGAGTTCGTGAAGTCATGAGTAACATTTATATTCGAAAATTTCTAGAATCCAGACACGTGGGCCCGAGGATGAATTATAGGAATCTTCCAAATTCGGTTGGGTAATTACTCTAGTAGCTAAATTATGAATTTTTGAGCATATATTTATTAGCTTATATGACTTTTGGTTAGTTACGGAGTCCTCGGCGTTGTTTGAGGAGTTCTAGTGAGGCTGAAGAGCCGGATTGAGAACTTGGAATCGTGATAAGTCTCTTGCCTAACCTTGTACGAGGGAACTTATCCCCTTAGGTGTAACAATTATTGTGTGCTACTTGTTGTGGGAAACTACCTGCGCACAAGGTGACGAGAGTCCGTACGTAGCTATATTGATGATATGTCCAGGGAGACTTATAATCGCATCATGCCTTTAATTGTGCTATTTTATGCCTATCCTGTGTATTAATTGTCTTGATTAGGACTGAGATGGAGGATTCTAACTAGAGATATCGACTCGGTTTCTTACTTTAGAAAAATTGGGAAATACTTGATAAACTATAAATTCATGTCTTCTCGTCTCGCAAGTGTTTCCGCGAGCGAGGTAAATTCCTCTAATCTTATGGGATCGGACCGTTCGCCTCGACAGTGAAATAAATTACTCTTATGGGATCGGGCCATTCGCCTCGGCAATATGGTAACACTACTATTATTGGATCGGGCCATTTCCCTTGTCAGGTTGGAAACATTATTCTTATGGGATCGGGTCGTTCGCCTCGGCCATACTGAGTACCATTATTTCTTAGGGTTGTTACCAAATTACGCTACCAAAACCGAAAAGTCTGGTATTTGGTTGTGACGACCCAAAGGGTCATCACCTGTATTCCTACTCGCTCTGTATTTCTGAGGCCGTAAAAACCTCACTTGGGGGTTGCCTCGAGTTGTGTGCGCAGTCCGGGCGCGTAGCCGAAAAAGTTTAAATATGAAATTTGTGAGAAAATTGTTAAATCCTTGTATTTAATTGATTAAGTTTGACTTCGGTCAACGTTTTGGGCAACGGACCCGGACCCGTGATTTGACGGTCCCGGAGGGTCCGTAGGAAAATATGGGACTTGGGCGTATGCCCGGAATCAAATTCCGAAGTCCCAAGCCCGAGAAATGAATTTTTGTGCGAAATTATTTTCTGGAAATAATTAAGGAAATTGGAAGTGGAATTTGATTAAAAGACTGTGGTGTCGAGCTCGTATTTTGGTTCCGACGCCCGGTACAAGTCTTATATACGGCTTAAGTACTTTCTGTAAGGTTTGGTTGAATTTGGACGTCGTTTGACGTGTTTTGGACTAAAAACTCTAAACTTGATGTTTTATGAAAATTGGAAGGAAATCCTGGGTCTTGAGGCCTAATTGGATGAGTATGATGTTGTTTGGGTGATTTGATCGCACGGATGAGTCCGTAGGATGTTTTTGAGTTTATATGTATGTTCGGTTTGGAACCCCGAGGGCTCGGGTGAGTTTTGAGTAGGTCCCGGGAGGTCTTAGGCTAGAAAAATAGCAGATGGTTGCAGGTTCAGTGGTTGCAGGCCCCCAGCGCGGCCGCGGTCATTTCCGCGCGGTCCGCGCTGGAAGCCGCGCGGCCGCGGTGCATCTCTGCGCGGTCCGCGTGGCTAGGTTCAGAGGGCCAGTGAAGTCTAGGTCGACCAGCGCGGCCGCGCACCAAATCAGTGCGGTCCGCTCTGGGAGATTCAGAGAGTGGGTCTTGGGTCCATTCAACCAGCGCGGCCGCGCACCAAATCAGTGCGGTCCGCGCTGGGTAGGTTCAGAGAGTCATTTTTCTTCCCTTCCTCGGTGCGGCCGCGGTGCATTTTTGTGCGGTCCGCACCAGTCTTCAGCACAGTATATAAAGTCGGGATTTTCAGTCATTTCTTCACTTTTTCAAAACCCAAAACATAAGAGGCGATTTTCCAAACGATTCTACTTCTTCAAAATGATTGGTAAGTGATTTCTAACTGATTTTCTTTACTCCTTAACATCCTTAAACATAATTTCAACTTCAAAACAAAGGTTTTAATGGGGAAATTGGGAATTTAGGGTAGAACCTAGTGTTTCTAAAATTGGGGGTTTTGGACCGCAATTCGGGGTCCGATTCCAAAATAACTTACATATTTGAGTTCTTGGGGGAATGGGTAAACGGGTTTTGGTTCGAATCTCGGATTTTGACCACGCGGGCCCGGGGGCACTCTTTGACCTTTTGGGGTAAATTGATGAAAAAGCTATAATTAGTCATTGGGTTTGATTTGTCTAGCACATATTGATATCATGAAGTCCTTATTGCATAGATTTGGTCGAGTTGGAGCCGAATTCGAGAGGGAAAGCGGCCGTGGAGGATTGTATTGGCCATGGAAGTTGAGGTAAGTGTTTGGTTTAACCCTAGCTTGAGGGAATAGGAGTCGAGTCTTGTTTGCTAATTGCTAAATGATCGAGTACAATGTATAGGCATGGTGACGAGTTCCTATACATTGGGGTCTAGCATGACCGTGAGTCCTTATATGTGAGTTGTTTGGATATTGTTATGCCTTCCATGTTATTAATGGCTTCTATACATGGTAAACACTTTGTGAAAGATATTGTGATTATAGAACTTCGTGGAGCATTGGCTCGGTCTGAAATACAAATGGTGAGGGTATGTGAAATGAGAAATGCCTTAGAGCTTGACACAAGTGCTAATGAGAGTTAGGATATGGAAATAAAAGAAAAAAAAATAACGATTTACTCTTGCATGGTTGTTATTGGTTGTTTGTGTACCCTTGTTGGGATTTCTTTCCAAATACTTGTTTACTCCCTTGCCCTTTATTTGTGACTGTTGCTTGGGCAAGGTTGAGAGGTATACATTACGAATCGGGTTGCGCGCCGCAACAATGTTAATTGTGGATCGGGTTGCATGCCGCAACAATGTTAATTGTGGATCGGGTTGCACGCCGCAACAGTGATAATTATGGATCGGGTTGCACGCCGCAACAGTGATAACTATGGATCGGGTTGCACGCCGCAACAGCGATAATAGTGGATCGGGTTGCACGCCGCAACAGTTATTGATGCAAATGTGTTTAGTGTTGGTATTAGTTCCTTGTTCGCTTTAAATTGTAAATTGTACCTAGATTGGTTACTTCGGACTTACTGTTAATCTTGTTATCTCCCCACAGCATGTTTCCCCTCCCATACTGTTAATTGCCTTGTACTTCGATTTCCGTTGTATATTTATAATTGCACAGGTTTATGTGAGGTCCAGTCTAGCCTCGTCACTACTTCGCCGGGGTTAGGCTAGGCACTTACCAGCACATGAGGTCGGTTGTGCTGATGCTACACTCTGTGCATTTTTGCACAGGTCCAGGTATTGAGCAGCAGCAACAGCATTAGCTCGGGGGCGAACCTTCAGTCCAGAGAGACCCGAGGTAGCTTGCAGGCGTCCGCAGGCCCGGCGTCTCCCTTCTATCTTTACATTTGGCTGTCATCTCATTGTACCCGAGATAAACAGATTGTGTTTCTTTCAGACTTTGTATGTAGTACTCCTTAGATGTTCGTGAGTATGTGACTCCAGTCCCGGGTTAGAGATGTATGTTGGAAATTTCTGTATTTCATTCAGTTATATAAATTTAAGACTTCCGCTAATGTTTTTAATTCCGTCGCCTTTATTTAATGCCGTTAATTGTTAAAAGGGAACATGTGTTTAATGAATTTGTTAATTAAGTTGGCTTGCCTAGCTCCTATTAGTAGGCGCCATCACGACCCTCGAGGGTGGGAAATCCGGGTCGTGACATTGGTATTTGGTATTTTTGGTTTAAGTTTTTAAAATTTTTTGGTATTAGGTATGCTATTTGATATTCATAAATATAATACTGAAATACCGATACCGTACCGAAATATATAATAAATTACACAATACACATATTATTGATTATAGCATACTTACTTACATAATACTTTTCTTTGATATACATGTTAATGCTGGCAATAAAGCCTATGTACTTCTTTAGAAAAATGGAGGAACAAGGTAGGCTGCAGATTTTGACTCTTATTCTCTAGGATGCCAAGCATCTTAAAGTAATATGTTTTAGTGTGTTCTTCTCGTGTATTGGATTTCATCTGTTTGATTAGTGTTTATTGTATTCATATTATTATTTGACCTTTAGTAAGTGTTATGTCGACCCCTCGTCACTACTTCTTCGAGGTTAGACTAGATACTTACTGGGTACTCGTTGTTTTCCGTACTCACGCTACACTTCTGCACTGAATGTGCATGTGCTGAGACATGTACTACCAGTGGTCACGCGGGCGCGTAGCAGATCATCTATGGAGACTTAGTGGTGAGCTGCTTGCCTTGCTATGATTTGCAGTACCAGAGTCTCCCTCTACCTTGTTTATTATTTCTGTCTATCACTTTCAGACAGTAGTTGTATCAGTTTCGTATATTCTCTAGATTACTCATGTACTTGTATCGTCGGATTTTGGACATTTGAGGCATTTATGTACTGCTGTATTTATCATTTTTATCACTACAGTGAATGTAATTATTATGCTGGTATTTTGTTAAGAAAAGTGTATGTGCAGTTGCATGAGATCTCACTTATTTTTTACTTTTAGAAGGAAAACTTTTGTTTTAAATGTTAAAAAGGGGTAATTAAATTGTATTTTCACTTGTGGGCTTGCCTAACGGGGCCGTTAGGTGCCATCGCGACCTAATATGGATTTTGGATCGTGACATTTTCCTACATTGTTGCATGGGTTTTTCAAATAAATATAAGTGCCATGTGTGATTTGTTGTGTTTGTCTAAAGCTATACTGATTCTATTTTTCTCTTTTGTCTCTCAAAGTGATTTTTTTCTCTCTATCTCCCTCTATATAGTAAAAGTTTATTCAAAAAATAAACTTTGTGGAACTTTTTTCCGTTGGAAAAATCGAAATCCCACTCTAATGGGAATTTGGGATAGACGTCACCGACGTCCTTTAGGACTTTCGCATAATGTTCTTAAGGACTTTCAGTTAATCCAATTTCAAATTGGAATTCACCGGTCTTTATGATATAAAATAAATATTAATTATATTTTCTGTGCTAGCAAAGAATATAATAATATTTTATTTGGACTAAATTTTTTATTTATTTGACTAATTAAATTTTTTAATTTCATTTTCAAATAATAAAATAATTAATTCTTTAGCAAAGATCAAAACACCCGTTTGTGTGCAACCTCATAGGTTCAATACTAAATCGGTAGTAAAGTAATTAGATTAATATACTAATCAAGGGTGGCATCTAAAAATGCTCCTTAACGAGCGGATAAAATGAAGTATACAAATTACTCTCAAGAACTTCACATAAGTATTTCCTTATGTACTTATAGCTTTAAATCACCCTACAATATGGTTCAATTATCAAATCTTAATAAGCCACCAATTATGTGTTCATGTCAAATATAACCGTTCATTGAACGACCTAAGAAACTCTTTTCTTCTTTTCATTCATTTGTCCATGGACAAGGTTTAGTTTGGTCGTTTTTATAATTTATGACGTCAATCGCTAATTCTACAAGTATTTAATCGTACCCAATTTTCTTCCAGCGATAGCCCCTGGGCCATAGATGTCTAGTATCAAAGTAAAATAAATAACTTGTAAATTATTTTGACGATCTCAGGTTAAAGGAAACTCTTACATCACATTCTTCAAGAGAATATCCTATTGACAGTTTATGGTAATTCTAACCATTAGGAACTATCCTATGAGTCGATTTAATGATCATATCTCTACATAAATTATCTATATGTTATTTAGTCAATAAGATCAACGAATCTTTATCCCATAAAGACGACCACATAAATATTGATCCAACCAGATTATTAATATCTAAATTAATTATCCTATGATAAAAAAAAAATTTGATTAAATTATAAGAAACTTCAGTCTCATTATCATGATCTCTATTGTAGTGACCCGACTGGTCGTTTTGACCTCTAACGCGTCGTTCGTCTGTTTGAAGCCTTGAGTAGCTTTACTTCATGTTTTATGATTTGTACGCATAGTCGCAATCGAATTTCGGGAAGTTAGGAGTTGATTCGGATGAAAAATTCTCAATTCGGAAGCTTTAAGTTAGAAGAGTTAACCAAGGTTTGACTTTTGAGTACACAACCTTGGAATCAGGATTTGAAGGTTCCAATAGGTTAGTATGATGATTTCGGACTTGGGCGTATGTTCGGGTTGAGTATCGGGTGGTCCGGAAGCATTTCGGCGCTTATTGTGAAAAGTTGACATTTTGATGATTTTAGAATTTCCTAAGATTGATTTGAAGTGAACTTTGATTTGGGATTCCAAGCCTTGAAATAGGTTGGTATCATTATTTGTGACTTGCACGTAAAGTTTGGCGTCATTCCTGAATGTTTAAGTGAAATTCGGACGAGTTCGGAGAAGTTTGAAAGTTAAAATAGGTGTTTTGATCGTCGATTCGTAGTTTGGATGTTGTTTGGTATGATTTGAGCCCTCGACCAAGTTTGTATCATGTTTTGGGAATGGTTGGTATGATTGGACGGGGTCCTAGAGGCCTCGAGTGTGTTTCAGATGGGCTACGGGTCATTTCGCCATGTTTGAGCTGCTGTTTTTGAGATATGGTGCATCCTTCTTCGTGATCGCGAAGGAAATTTGCAATCACATAGAAGGATTTTGCACTATTCATTATCTGACTTCGGGAGCTTATATCTTGCAATATATAAGCAATTTGGAGATGATCCAAAAATAAAAGTTGTAGCCTTTTGAATCTAATTTTCAGAAAATCAATCCGTTTGTTATTTGAATTTTTGTACAAAATGTTATGTACATTACTCCGAAGGGTGTCAGTGAAGAGGAAAAAAAATTTGTAGATAGCGATCGCGAGGTTTTGGCCGTGATTGCGATGAAGGAAAACGATGCTGTAACTTATGTTAATCATGATAGCATGGAAAATGACGGCGATCGCAAAAAAGAAGGCCTGGGTATTAAACATCTAATTTCGAGAATTTGAGCTCATTTCATCATTTTTAAGTTCTTGGAGCTCATGTGGTGCGATTTGGGTGATTCTTGAAGATCGTTTTTGCCATATATCATAAGGTATGTTATTCCTACTTGTTTTGAGTTAAATACATGGGTTATACATGGATTTTAACATGGAAATTTGATAGAAATTATGGAATTTTTGGAAGAAAACCTAGAAACGGTATTTTTAGATTTTGACCACGAAATTGGACATGGTATTAGGAATAAAGTATATATTTGATTCTGTGGTATTATGGGTAATGTTTATCTTCGAAAATTTTTAGAATCTGGGCACGTGGGCCCGAGGTGACTTTGTTGACTTTTCGAGCGGAGGTGAGAATCATTATAAATTGTTAAATTGTAAGCATTGGAGTATATTTTGATTTATTTGCACGTTGTTTGACTAGTTTCGGATCGTTTGGCTTTTAGTCAAGGAGTTAGAGAGGCATTAGAGTCGGTTATGGAACTTAAGAGCGAGATAAGTCTCCTCTCTACCCTTGTGAGGGGGAAATTACCCCGTAGGTGTTATTCTTATTATATGCTAGATGTTGTGGGAGCTGCGCACGTATGAGGTGATGAGTGTCCCTGCGCATTCTAGAATTCATGATTATGTGTGGGCAGACTAGGATTCACACCATGCTTTATTTGTACTAGTTGAGTTATTCTTGCATGCTTAGTTACTTGATTTCGCGTTACGGCCTGAGACTAGGCTTGCGTAGAGTGATGGACTCGCTATTCTAAGAGATTTGATCAGCTACTTGATTAGCCGCGGAATAATTGTGCTTCCCTAACGCGGAATAATTGTGCTTCCCTAACGAATTTCTCTCGTGTTGTGCGTTTTCATCGAAAAGCTTCTTTAAATTTTATAACTGACACATATGTTTGTGAGTGGGGTCAAGGACCCGTTAAAGCTTCTTATTCTAATGGGATCGGGTCGTTCGCCTCGGCAGGATTATGTACTATACTCTTATGGGATCAGGCCATTCGCCTTGGCAGAATATTGTAACACACTTTTATGGGATCGGGCTATTCGCCTTGGCAATATTATATTCTTATGGGATCGAGCCATTCGCCTCGCCGGTATTATGTATCACATTTTTATGAGATCAGGCCGTTCGCCTCGACATTTCTATAAAACACTCCTATGGGATTGTGTCGTTCGCCTCGCCACTTCATCAAATACTCTTATGGGATCGGGCCATTCACCTCAGTAGAATCGTGCCTAATATTTGACAAGAAGCCAGTGTATTGATAAGTGGGGATTTTGACTACTTATTAGCGCCCTTTTAGCTTTTATTTTAGTCCAAAAGCATTTAATTTTGTTCCCGAAACTGATAAAATATGCAAAGTTGTAGGAATGTTGGAAGTTGGACTCCTAGATGAAATCCAACTCAAAATGGAGAAATCAAACCACAAGGCAACAAAAGGCACAAGAACTTGCAAAGTCCGGACCCCGAAGTCCCATATGCGACCGCAAACAATGAAGTAAAACCCAACAGGCTTCCTAACAAAATGCGGTCCAAAGGAATTGTGCGGCCCCAATTGAAGAATTGGAAATCAACTTCAGAGGATGTGCAATTTTTCAGAGTCCAAGTCCCTCAAGATCGCAGACCGCATGAGAATTGTGCGACCTCAGAAGAATGCCTTGCGGCCGCAGAAGATAATGTTGCGGCCGCAGTGATAAATATGCGGGCCGTAGAAATAATGCCTTACGGCCGTAATCAAGAATTGTGCGGCTGCAGATGCCCAGCTCCTGCAAGATGAAGAATTTTGCGGACCGCACATGGAATTGTGCGGCCACAGAACCTCCCGAAGGGCATTTTTGTCTGAAATTTCCAGCCCTGTATAAATAGACGAGTTTCACAAAAATTAAGTCAACTTTTGATATCAAGAACTACAGTAGCCGTTTCTCTTTGCTTCTTTTAGTAGTTTTTCATATTTTGGGATATTTTAACATAGATTTTATCACTTTTATTTTACAATATGAGTTTTCTTCTTCTATTTCTTCAATTTCAAGCATGCGTAGCTAGATTTTTACTAGGGTTGTGACCCAACCCTAGTGTATAAACCTTATGGGTGATTAATTTGTTTATGAATGGGTGTTTATTATTTAGCTAAGTTCATGCTTGATTTGTGAAATTAATGGTTGCAAACATTAAGTCATGCCTATTTGACTTAGTCTCTTCTTGAGAAAGAGGGACCTAGTCTAGGTTAACTTATCTAACAAGGAGTTGGGTCAATTGAGAGCTTGATTAGGCCAAAAAGGGTTCAACCTAGAAATAGTAACAACCCGACTTGAGCTCTTCTAAACCGTCTTGGTAGATACCCATTTGGTCTTGAGAAAGCCAAATTGGGAAAATCACTCTCTGACCAAGATGTATTGAGTGTGCAACGTAGTGTTGTGAGCTATAAATACACCCCAATCAATAAAACGAGCATAAAAGTCTTTATCCCATTAGGAATACCCCTAGGTCATGGTCACAACCCTAGGCTTTTTTATATATTTCGATAACACTCAAAAACAATCTTCTCTAGTTTTATATCTTTAGAAATGCAATTGTTAGCTTAGTTTTAGAAGTAGAAACAAAACCCTATTTGTAGAAGTGCAATCTAGATACTTCACTTACTTATTCCAAATATATACTACTAACTCCCATCTTAGCTCCCTGTGGAATTGATCCCGACTCCTTGTTGGGTTTATTATTGCATACGACCGTGTTATACCTTTTGTGAGGTGTGCATTTGGACGAGATCACGTATCCATGATTTTTCCTAATTTGAGTTGTGACGACATATCTGGTGGGGACCATTTTATATATATACTCCGATTGAGGAGGTATCCGATAGTTGAGAGCTAGTGTTTACCGTTCAGAGGAGGATCGTACCATGTACCTATATTTGCTTACGCTGTTTATTTTTCATGCCTCATACTTGTTTACTTTCTACTGTATTTGATTTATTGGACCACTAGTAAGTGTAGATGTCGATCCCTCGTTACTATTTCTCCGGGGTTAGGCTAGATACTTACTAGATACGTGATAATTTACGTACTCATGCTACACTTCTGCACTTATTGTGTAGGTATATATTTCTGGTGGTCCTTTGGGCGCAAAGGTGCGGCTATTGCAGGGACTTTATAGTGAGCTGCATCCCATGTTACGATCCACACCATAAAGAGTCTCCATCAGAATTATTTACATTTTCCTGTGTAACTTGTATTCCTGACAGATGTTGTATTGTTATTGTACCTTCTAGTAGATGCTCATGCACTCGTGACACCGGGTTTTTGGGATGTTCTAGAATTGCTATGGATTGATTTACATTTATACATTTTTACTTATTATTTTTAATTAAATTGTACGTAACTACGATTTATTTTAATGCACTGACCTCTCTATCTAAATAATATTCATAATTTTAAAAATGATAAAATGAATAATTAAGCGTTGGCTTGCCTAACGGCGACGTTGGGTGCCATCATGACCTATAGTGTATTTTGGGTCGTGACAGCTTGGTATTAGAGCATTAGGTTCCCTTAGGTCTCATGAGTCATGAGAAAGTCTAGTAGTGTCTTGCAGATCGGTACAGAGACATTTGTACTTATCTTCGAGGGGCTACAGGGCTGTTAGGAGCACTTCCCTTCTTGATTCCTTGCCATGCGGTTTGATTCCATTGAAGCTTATGCCTTCATTCCCTTCCTACTCATTCTTATACGGTGTGGAGTGTTTGTTAACAATTGGGCACCGACAAGTTGTGAAAATGCTACGGATGCGACGCAGGATGCTATTCCCTGCGAATGCGAACGGACATTATCGTTGCATTGTGGAGGGGTATTCTGGTATTTCAGCCCACCATCAGTATTGCATACAGTCGAGATTTGAAATCTTCTAATTTGGTGGAACTCTTGTTAATATCGCGGTGTCGGCATCCTTGATTGAATGCATCGAGGCTCATCGACATGTTGGTCTTTATTTGTTTGCCTCTGGGCACGATGTTGTGAGATGGAACCTAAAAGGAAGTTATCCGAAATGGTTGTGTGATGCGACTTTAGGACCGAATCGACGTTTCCAATGTTGATGGCTCAAAGGAGATAATCTCTGAGGTGGTTTCTATGCTTAGGAACTTTTGAATATGGCAAGAACGCCTTGATAGCATATTTTTGGAACTTTTGGTGATGTTAATTAATGAAGGGATTCTTACGGATGGCGGATCAGTGCGGACCTAGGGAGGTTACTTGATTTCATGATGGATGCAACTATAGCAATAAAGTTAGAGGAGGTCGATATGAGGAAACACAAGTAGGCTATCTCCTGTGAGCAAGCTAGCTCTTGCGTGATTTTTGATGAGGTTCCTACGAAGAGTTCTACTTTCTTCATAACATGGGATGAATATACTACGAGGTGAGCTTGGATCGCTTGAAGAAGATGGTACGACGATTAGGAGGTCAAGTGTACGATTGTGGCAGATAATTCAGGATGTGTTATGATTAGTCCAACAAGAACTTATGAGGAATTTGGTTGAGCAACAGTGTGGGATCATGGTAACTGGGAATAAGTGATTATGGTGAGGTTTGGATCTATGTGATTGTAGTGTAAAGCTAAATAGGGGAGCCCGCCGTCTATAAGTGAGTCACGTGGTTGTGTGCCTGTATGATTTTGGGTTATCTGTGCATTGATGGATTAGTTATGACCAAGAGGATGAGAAATTTTAGATAAGGAAGTTTGACGTATATGTGTTAAATCAGCATGGTTGTGGAAATGATCAGTTCCTTCGGAATGTTAAGCTATGCAGGTGATTCATGGTGGTACGTGCGGGCTTGACATCCACCTTAATTTGATTGATTTGGAGGTATTTGATTATGATGGTTTGTTATGTGTAGATGGATCCTGGAAGAGTTATGGTGGTTTAGACCACGACTTGAGGTTTGTATTTTCTGCGGTTATGGGAATTCTGTTGTGTGTTGCAATTGTTCCTCTAAAATGTATTGAGTGAAAGGGTTCTAGAATGATGAAGTGTTTATTTTATTGGTGGTTTAGGAGTTATGATGAAATTCTTGTACTCTCGCGTAGCGGCATGATAACTGCAGTAAGCGGTACGAAAATTGGAAGTTGAGGATCAAAGTTGCGGTTCGGTGTTGATAAGAATGTCACAAGCTCGGAGGAGCGGGGGAGGATTTCAGATGTTCAGAGTATGCTGGCACTATTTTTGGGCAGCCTGAGGATGGTCTGTTTTGTGGTAGGAGTGTTGGGTATTGAAATGCGGATGCTTGGTCAGTATTATAGAAATAGCATGGTCGATAACCATTAATGTTCAGATTTTACTACTTGGTGCGGACGGTTTTAGGAGTATATCCCATGGGAAGATCGTATAAGTGTGACCTGTTAGTCATTCGATTATTATAGATTCAAAACAAGTATGGGGATTTTGGTACTGTCGTCAATAGGAGAGGTTATGACTTAGAGGCGCTCTATTCCTTTGGTTGTGGACTATGGGAGTTTGTTCCGAATTTGATGGCTGCTCTTATGTGTCATGAGTAGGGTCATTATGGATCTTTGAAAGGTTATTGGCCCATTATGGGATAATCGGAATCGGCTTGAGGTCCACTATTAGAACTAATGTGAATTGTATGCTCTACATCAGGTCAGATGTGTTCATTTAGCATAACACTGCTTATGGAGGAGTCTTTGGGTGTTGGATGTTATTCCTATCATCAGCTATTCTGTAATGCTCTAATATGCCATGTGGGTTATGAGACTGCTTGATTATATGCACGTGTGTTGTGGTTATGTGTAGATTTTTGTTATTGCACCTTAGCCGAGCTTGAGTTTTGTAGCGCATGGCGCTATTCGTCTCCCAGGGTTTTTTTTTGCACTTGGCGTGCTTGTGGCCGATATTCAGGTATTTCGTAGGTATAAACATTATGGCTTGATAGGTATTTCCTTATTTATTGTATGTGTGGGTGGCACGCCGCCACAGGTATGTTGTTTGGATCTGGTTACGCGCCCCAACGGTGTCATGTTTGGATCGGGTTGCACACCACAACAGTGTCATGTGTGGATCAGGTTGCACGCCGCAACAGTGAGATGTTGAGTACGGTTCCTTATACATAATTGTGTTCCTTGTTTCTCATCCCTGAGATAGGTTCACAGCACCCGTTCGGCCGTTTTATTCGTTATGCAGGCTGGATGGTTCTTCGCCACAGTTTGATCTTCCTTATAGGTCACATTCGAGTTTGTAGCTTGTTGGTGCATTGATGGTGTCATATGAGATTTTTTGCAGTGTTTGAGGTGGCTTATTACCCGAGCAGCTTGTACTGAGTGAGATGAAATTATTGGACCTAAAATCAGTGCAATCATAGTTATAAAAGGTATATTAGAGGGAATGTGTCACTATTCAGTTCAGAATGAGGCAAGAGTTCTTGTTGAGCGGAGGGCTCCATGCTTTTATTTGGCAGATGGTTATGAGCTTCTACGCGTCGTTTTCATCGTTGTAGTATCACGAGGGTTGGATAAAGGTTTATACGCATATGAGGTATACCACGGGCATTAGGTTAGTGAATTTGCAACTTCTACAGTTGGAGGATGTTATTGTGGCATACGAATTATGCGGTGCATCGTGTGGTTTCAGTTGTATGATCGTGTTTGTTATAGTGGGTTAAGATTGATATGGTGTTCGTATGTTAGTGGGTTGAGATTGATATGGTATAGTGGCAGAATTGTGCGTAATATTTGACAAGAAGCTAGCGTATCCATGAGTTTTGCTAGTTTGAGATGCGACGACATATCTGGTGGGGACCATTTTATATATATACTCCGGTTGAGGAGGTATTAATTGAGAGCTAGTGTTTACCGTTCAGAGGAGGATCGTACCACGTACCTATATTGTTACACTGTTTATTTTTTATGCCTCATGCTTGTTTACTTTCTACTGTACTTGATTTATTGGACCACTAGTAAGTGTTGATGTCGACCCCTCGTCACTACTTCTCCGGGGTTAGGCTAGATACTTACTAGATACGCGTTGATTTATGCACTCATGTTACACATCTGCATTTATTGTGCAGGTATGTATTTCTGGTGGTCCTTTGGGCGCAAAGGCACGGCTATTGCGGGGACTTTACGGTGTGCTGCATCTCATGTTACGATCCGTACCATACAGAGTCTCCATCAAAAATTATTTATATTTTTCTGTCTAACTTGTATTCTAGACAGATATTGTATTGTTATTGTACCTTCTAGTAGATGCTCATGCACTTGAGACACCGGGTTTTGGGGATGTTCTAGAATCGTTATGGATTGTTTTACATTGATACACTTTTACTTATTATTTTTAATTAAACTGTACGTAACAATTTATTTTAGTGCACTGACCTCTCTATCTAAATAAGATTCATAATTTTTAAAATAATAAAATGAATAATTAAACGTTCGCTTGCCTAACGGCGACGTTGGGCACCATCACGGCCTATAGTGAATTTTGGGTCGTGACATCTATCACGATGAGAAGTCTAAAAATTTAATCAAGGACCTTATCAAATTAATCAACCAATTAATAATAACTATGATAAAAAATATCAAATTCCATATATTTTTATATCAAATAACATTCATAAAAATATGTTCAAATCATCAAACAAGAGATTGGTTGTAGGGCGTATCTACTATATCCCTAACAATTAGGTCCCAAGTTGCTGAAAGGGAATGAAACGATTTTGAAATCTTGTAACCTAGTAATAACAATTTCTTTTTTGTGTTGTCCAAGTAGAGCTTGTGTAGTCATGATGTCAGGGGCGGATCCAACACAATAGTAGCGGGTTCAATTGAACTCATAATTTTTGATGCAGAGTGTAAATTTATATGTAAAAATTCATTAAAATTGTATCAAATAGTAGATATACATTTTGTATGTTATATACAAAAAATATATAAATTTTATATATTTTTTCGACTACAAAATATAAATAGTTTCTCGCGCAAGCTAAAAGTGAAAATTCCCCTAAAAATACTTTTTCTTCATTAAGCGAGATAACACAGCAAATGAACCAAGAAAGCCCATCATAAAGATATGGGCTAGAAGCAGAAGACTGGTGACTATTGTAATAACTACTTCCACCTTATGAAGAGAAAGAAATAATGCGGAAAAGAAAAAAAGAAGAAGAGGAAAACAATCCACTTGTTTTAGACAACCCAGAACCGTACCTTTTATCATCAACAGAGAGAGCCGCTAGATTAAGAAATTCAACCTTAGAAAATAATTATTTATTTGTCGAGGGCTAGTTAAAGTAGTAAAAAAGGATAATAAGCAAATAGCAAACATGGGCTTTGTGATCGCTAACGAGAACAAATAAAGGAAATCTATTCAAACTATTATTCCATAAACAATTTCAACCAAAACTAGCCCGAAAATAAAATATTTATCAGAAAAAGCCCAAATGTCATATTACTACAAGTAATTAATGTCAGTTTTTAAAGCATACAATGAGCTAAAGTAAGTTTCAGAGAATCGAGCACCTTAATTTGATTTAGAATTACTATTAAACGTTAGTTTGTTGGAGTGGGTCAAAGGATTAAACTAAAAATGCCATGGACAGCCATTGAGGTTTGTTTAAGCTTGAATTCATAAAGTCGATTTTCGAAATCAAAATTTATTTCGATTGGGTGTTGTTGGAATAGATTGGGTACATCTTAAGGAGTGTGAATCTCAATTTTTGGACGATTTGATAGAGATTTTAGGTAGTTTGAATTTAAATTTGAACGAAATTCGAAGTACACAAGATGAACATGGAAGATAATATATGTATCTCACTGTATATCTTCATGTATCTTTTGTGTATTACTTGTGTATCTGATGTATATCCATGTATACATGCATATGAGATACATGTTTGATTCATATGTCGTAGAGAAATTTTTAAACTCGATTTAAACTACGAATTTTGACTCAAAACTAGTCCGAAACATCTCCAATCTTCCTCAAATTTTGTATATTGGCTCATCTATTTGTTTTCAATGAATTTCAACCACACCCATTTTTGCTTTGGTTTGTAGTACCTTTTATGTGCGTGTGTGTGTGTCTATATATATATATATATATATATATATATATATATATATATATATATATATATAAGTGGGAAGCCCTAAACTAAAAAGTCAAATTACTAAAATACCCTTCTTAAAAATTTAATTACTTATAAAAAATATAGTAAAAAACTAATGTATTTTGAAGTGTCTTTTTAAAAGGTTGTGTCTTATCATTTAAGTAACTGAATGCCATTTTTCTGAATGTATCCAAACGTTGACTTTAGTAAAAGAAAAACAAACATGTGAACGGGGATGAAGAAGAAAAAGAAAAACTTGAGTACTAATACTAGGAAAAAGTTCGAAAATTGGAGCTTGTAGGTTTCATCAGTAGAAGTACTACTTTGTCCTAGCAATTGAAATAGTGAGATCTACTGAGATTTTATGAAGGTATGTGAAAAACGTAGTCTTCTTAATATTACACAATATATGATGCTTCTTTATTATCGCTAATAAATGATAGATGGTAATACTTTCTCTCAAAAAAAATTATCAATCGTTAATGGAGAAAAATAATATCTTTCATCATACCTTTTTTTAGACAAATTTATAGAGCATATAAAATATCATAATTTTATTTACAAGGATCCAAACATTTAGAAGGATTTTAGAGTATAACTCAAAATTATATATAAAATTAGCGATTATGTATTTGTGTGACGACCTAAAGGGTCATCACCTGTATTCCTACTCCCTCTGTACTTCTGAGGCCCTGGAAACCTCATTTGGGGTTGCCTCGAGTTGTGTGCGCAGTCCGGGCGCGTAGCCGGAAAGTTTAAAATATGAAATTTGTGAGGAAAAAAATTGTTAAATCTCGTTATTTAAATTGATTAAAGTTGGCTTTGGTCAATATTTTGAGTAAACGGACCCGGACCCGTAATTTGACGGTCCCGGAGGGTCCGTCAAAAATATGGGACTCGGGCATATGCCCGGAGTCGAATTCCGAGGTCTAGAGCCCGAGAAAATGAATTTTTCTGTGAAATTGTTTTTCTGAAATTATTAAGGAAATTGGAAATGAAAACTGATTAAAAGACTGTAGTATCGGACTCGTATTCTGGTTCCGACGCCCGGTACGAGTCTCATATATGGTTTAAGCAATTGCTGTAAAGTTTGGTTGAATCTGGACGTCGTTTGACGTGTTTTGAACTTAAAACTCTTAACTTGATGTTTTATGAAAATTTGGAAGGAAATCATGGGTCTTGAGGCCTAATTTGATGATAATAATGTCGTTTTGGCGATTTGATCGCACGGATGAGTCCGTAGGATGATTTTGAGTTTATATGTATGTTCGGCTTGGAGCCTCGAGGGCTCGGGTGAGTTTCGAGTAGGTCCCAGGAGGTCTTAGGCTAGAAATATCAGATGGTTGCAGGTTCAGGGAGTTGCAGGCCCCCAGCGCGCCCGCGGTAGATTCCGCGCGGTCCGCGCTGGAAGCCGCGCGGCCGCGGTGCATTCTTGCGCGGTCCGCGTGGCTAGGTTCAGAGGGCCAGTGGTTCAAGTCGACCAGCGCGGCCGCGTACCAAAGCAGTGCGGTCCACGCTGGGTGGGTTCAGAGAGGGTAGATTACTAGCTTCTCAGCGCGGCCGCGGTACACTTTTGCGCGGTCCGCGCTGAGCCTTTCAGAGGGGTATATAAGGTCGGGATTTTCGGTCATTTTTCACTTTTTCAAAATCCAAAACACAAGAGGCGATTTTCCAAACGATTCTTCTTCTCCAAAACGATTGGTGAGTGATTTCTAGCTCATTTTCTTTACTCCTTAACATCTTCGAACATAACTTCAAACTTCAAAACAAAGATTTTAATGGGAAAATTGGGAATTAAGGGTAGAACCTAGATTTTCTAAAATTGGGGGTTTTGGACCTCAATTCGAGGTCCGATTCCAAAATAACTTACATATTTGAGTTCATGGGGGAATGGGTAATCGGGTTTTGGTTCGAACCTCGGGTTTTGACCACATGGGCCCGGGGGTGTTTTGGGAAATTTTGAGTAAAACTTTGGAAAATTCACTTTTCATGCATTCAAATTTATTCGATTAGCATTTGTTGATACATTCAAGTAATTTACTGACTAGATTCGAGCGGTTTGGTGGTGAATTCGAAGGGTAAAGCTATACTAGAGGCTTGAGTTGAGTTTGGAGCATTTGAGGTAAGTGTTTGGCTTAACCCTAGCTTGAGGGAATAGGGGTAGAGTCCTAATTGTTAATTGCTATTTGTCGAGTACGGTGTATAGGCATGGTGATGAGTATCTATACACTGGTGTCGAGCATGACCGTGAGTCCTAATTTGCTAAATTATCGAATTTGTAATTGTTAATTATGAGGAATTGGTTGGAAATCTTTAACACTGAACCAGTAATTGTTGAGACTAAGTGTGGACTTAATTGTGTTGAGTAGAGATTAAATGCGTCGGTTATAGCTGGATCTCCCTTGCCGGGATAGTTTATTATATTACATTGCTCCCTTGCCGGGATAGTTTATGATATTACATTGCTCCCTTGCCGGGATAGTTATTATAACATCTTTCTCCCTTGCTGGGATTATGTTGGGTATTTTGTTGAAAGATATGGGATCGTGTGGCACGCCGACCACGAGATATTATGAAACGGGATCGTGTGGCACGCCGACCACGAGATATTATGAAATGGGATCGTGTGGCACGCCGACCACGAGTTATTATGAAATGGGAACGTGTGGTACGCCTACCATGTGATGTAAGGAAATGGGATCGTGTTGCACGCCTGCAATGAGAGGAAATTGAAATAAGTGAAAGTGGTTGGTTTCCCTTTATCCTGTGTTAGAAGAAATGAGATGTCGTTTCTCTTGTTATTCCTGATATTCCGTTTCTCTGTTTCCCCATAAGCATGTTCCCCCTTCCCAGCTTTAATTGCTTACTATCCGCTATTATTTTGTTGTACTTGTATATATATCTGCACAGGTTTATCTGGTATTCTGGTCTATCCTCGTCACTACTTCGCCGGGGTTAGGCTAGACACTTACCAGCACATGGGGTCGGTTATGATGATGCTACACTCTGTGCATTTTTGCACAGGTCCAGGTATCGAGCAGCAGTAGCAGTATTAGCACGGGAGCCGACCTTCAGTCCAGAGAGATCCGAGGTAGCTTGCAGGCATCCGCAGGCCCGGCGTCTCCCTTTTACCTTTACATTTGGCTTTCATCTCATTGTACCCGAGATAAACAGACTCTATTTCTTTCAGACCTTGTATTTAGTATTTTCTTAGATGTTCGTGAGTTAGTGACTCCAGTCTTGGGTAGATGTTGTAACTGAATTTCCGCACTTGTTTTTTTCAGTTTATTTATATTTCAGACTTCCGTATTTGCATTAAATGTCTCGTTGCCTCATTAAATGTCGAGGTTTGCTAAAATGGATTATAAGTAGTTGGCTTGCTTAGCTCCTAATAGTAGGCGCCATCACAACTCCCGAGGGTGGAAAATCCGGGTCGTGACAAGTTGGTATCAGAGCACTAGGTTACCTAGGTCTCACAACTCACGGGCAAACTCAGTAGAGTCTGAAGTATCGGTACGGAGACGTCTGTATTTATCCCCAGAGGCTACAGAGTTAGGAAAACTTCACTTCTGTTCTTTCTTGTCGTGCGAATCTGTTTCTCAAATACTGATTGTCTTTCTACTCCGTTCTTTCGCAGATGGCGAGAACACGTGCTTCCTCTTCTACCGCGCAGCAGCCCGAGCCCCCAGCGGCAGCTTCTACGAAGGGCAGAGGGCGAGACCGAGGCCGTGCCAAAGGTCGAGGCTGGGGCAGAGCTCAGCCCCGAGCAGCAGTCCCAGAGGTGGAGCCCCATGTTGATTATGATGGGGGGGTTCCAGCCCCAGCAACTCCGGTGGGCCCAGCTCAGGTCCCAGAGGGGTTTATAGCCACCCCAGTTCTTCAGGACGCTTTGGTCAGGTTGGTAGGCTTTATGGAGAGCGTCTCTCGAGCGGGTTTGCTTCTAGTAGCACCAGCCACTTCTCAGGCTGGAGGAGGGGTTCAGACTCCTGCTACACATACTCCGGAGCAGGTAGCTCCCCAGGCTCAGGTTCCAGCGGTTCAGCCAGCTGTGGCAGTTCAGCCGGGTATTGTGAGTCAGACCAGCGATGGAGCGGCTATGTTCGCAGATACTTTGTGGAGGCTGGATAGATTCACCAAGCTCTTCACCACCATATTCAGCAGTGCTTCTTCAGAGGACCCCCAGGATTTCTTATATAGCTGCCATGAGGTTCTTCGGACTATGGGTATTGTGGAGACCAATGGGGTCGACTTCGCCACCTTTCGACTAGCAGGATCCGCCAAGACTTGGTGGAGAGACTATTGTTTATCCAGACCAGTAGGGTTACCATCATTGACTTGGGACCAGTTTGCAGAGTTGTTTTTGGAGAAGTTTCTCCCAGTTACTCAGCGAGAGGCTCTTCGCAGGCAGTTCGAGCGCCTCCAGCAGGGCTCTATGACAGTCACGCAGTATGAGACCAGGTTCATTGATCTAGCTCGCCATGCTATTATTATACTCCCCACCGAGAGAGAGAGAGTGCGGAGGTTTATTTATGGGTTGATTCAGCCGATCCGTCTCCAGATGGCTATGGGAGCCGGGAGTGAGATTTCTTTTCAGGAGGTGGCCAATGCGGCCCGTAGAGTTGAGATGGCTCTTGCACGGGGAGGTAGTCATGGGTCGGATAAGAGGCCCCGTCATGCAGGTCGATTCAGTGGTACCTCGTCTGGAGGTAGGGATTCTTATGGTAGAGGCCATCCTCCGAGGCCCTTTCAGTCAGCCCTACAGGTCTCACATGGTACTTCAGAGGGTCCTGGTTCTCAGCCGCATTATTCTGACCAGCAGCTTCACAGTTCCCCGTCAGCACCTATCAGCGCACCACCACTCCGTTATTCTCAGCAGCCGAGGGCTTGTTTGGTCGACAGGCTCAGTCACAGTCTTCTCAGCTTCAGCATTCAGGCGGGTGCTATGAGTGTGGTGGGTGTGGTCACTTTAGGAGGGCTTGCCCGAGGTTGAGGGGTGCTCAGTCACAGCAGCAGGGTCCTCGTCCTATGATTCAGGCACCGGAGGTTCCACAGCCTGCCCAGCCAGCTAGAGGCGGGGGTAGAGGCCATAGAGGTGGAGGTAGAGATCATAGAGGTGGAGCTCGGACCGCCAGAGGTAGAGGCCAGCCAGCAGCCGATCGTCCCAGAGATATGGTTCAGGGAGGTGGGGCCCAGCCCCGGTGTTATGCTCTTCCAGCCAGGCCAGAGGCTGAGTCTTCAGATGCAGTCATTACAGGTACTATTCTGGTCTGTGATAGGGATGCTTCAGTGTTATTTGACCCTGGGTCTACGTATTCGTATGTGTCATCCTATTTTGCACCGTACTTGGTTATGCCTAGTGATGCCTTGAGTATTCCTGTTTATGTATCTACACCGGTGGGTGATTCTATTGTGGTCGACCGAGTTCATCATTCCTGTGTGGTAGTGTTTGAGGGTCTTGAGACCCGTGTTGATTTATTGCTCTTAGACATGGTGGATTTCGACGTCATATTAGGGATGGATTGGTTGTCCCCGTATCATGCCATCTTGGATTGTCACACCAAGACCGTGACCTTGGCTTTGCCAGATTTTCCCCGTTTGGAGTGGAAAGGGACCCCAAGGCATACCACCCGCAGAGTTATTTCATCTGTGAAGGCTTGACGCATGGTCGAGAAGGGGTGTTTAGCTTATCTGGCATATGTTCGCGATTCCAGCGCAGAGGTCCCTTCTATTGA
The DNA here is from genome assembly GCF_001879085.1 of Nicotiana attenuata. NCBI lineage: Eukaryota > Viridiplantae > Streptophyta > Magnoliopsida > Solanales > Solanaceae > Nicotiana > Nicotiana attenuata. The sequence goes on along the minus strand of NW_017670470.1, from coordinate 224,929 downwards.
TTCTGTTCCTATTGTTGGGAGTTCCCTGAGGTTTTCCCTTCAGACCTGCCGGGTATGCCCCCCGATAGGGATATTGATTTTTGTATTGATCTGGCTCCGGGCACGCAGCCCATTTCTATCCCGCCGTATCGCATGGCCCCGCCAGAGTTAAAAGAGTTAAAGGATCAGCTGCAGGATTTGCTAGGGAAGGGTTTCATTAGACCCAGTGTTTCTCCTTGGGGCGCGCCGGTGTTATTTGTGAAGAAAAAGGATGGTTCGATGAGGATGTGCATTGATTACCGGCAATTGAACAAAGTGATGATTAAGAACAAGTATCCACTGCCGAGGATTGACGATTTGTTCGACCAACTTCAGGGTGCAAAGGTGTTTTCAAAGATAGACTTGAGATCTGGCTACTATCAGCTGAGGATTAGGGCGTCCGATGTCCCTAAGACAGCATTCCGCACTCGGTACGGGCATTATGAGTTCGTGGTCATGTAGTTTGGGTTGACCAATGCCCCAGCAGCATTCATGGAGTTGATGAACCGAGTGTTCAGGCCATATTTGGACATGTTCGTGATAGTCTTTATTGATGATATTTTGGTGTACTCCCGCAGCCAGGAGGAGCATGAGCAGCACCTTACGGTGGTTCTCCAGACTCTGAGGGATAGTCAGTTATATGCCAAGTTCTCCAAGTGTGAGTTCTGGCTAAGTTCAGTAGCATTTCTGGGTCACGTTGTATCAGCAGAGGGTATTCAGGTGGACCCGAAGAAGATAGAGGCAGTCAAGAACTGGCCTCGACCAGCATCAGCTA